>NC_087212.1:18839479-18869479 GCF_015104395.2 Macrobrachium nipponense
CTGGCGTTCAAACAAAGTGCAAGCGTAAGCCTGTCTTTCATAGGCTTATGCCCAGGTAGCTTCTTCTCTTCCTCCGTGATGTATGTCCGACGAGGCATTTTTTCCAAAAAAGGCCAGTCTCATCACAGTTGAAGACTTGCTGAGAACTGTAGCCTTCCTTGGTCATCATCTCGTCGAACGTCTTTTTAAAGGCTTCGGCCGCTTTCGTGTCCGAGCTGGCAGCCTCCCCATGACGCACCACCGAATGGATGCCAGTCCGTTTACGAAATTTCTCGAACCAGCCATGCGAAGCCTTGAACTCTGGGGTTGGCGTTGAAGCCCCTTCCCCTCCCTCGTCTTCCGCCTGCGCAATCAAATCGCCGAAAATAGTACTGGCCTTGTGAGCGATTGCTGTGTCTGTTATTGTATCGCCAGCGATTTCTTTGTCTTTTATCCAGATGAGGAGCAGCCGTTCCATCTCGTCGTGCACATGGCTCCTCTTGCTGGACAAAATAGTGATGCCCTTCGATGGTGTAGTTGCTTTGATGGCATCCTTCTGTTTAAGGATGGTGCCTATTGTCGACGGATTACGGCCATATTCCTTTGTGATCACACTCAATCGCATACCAGCTTCGTACTTCTTTATGATCTCCATCTTTGTCTCCAGAGACAGCATGCGCTTCTTTCCGTGAATTTCAACTTTCTTGGTACCCATGACTACGTTAATTTACGTAAAGTTACACAAATACGTAATAATACAGTCTTCGCACAACACGATAATATGTACTGCAACGAAATCACTAACGAATTTACGTTACTAAACTAAATCGTTGGAGCGAACGAATGCCGATTGCGTACGGTAAAGTTTCGGGTGCGGAGTGGCCGAGCTAAGGGACGCCAGGGCGTACGTATAGAAGATGCATGATGGGAGGGATGCTGTCCAATCAGAGAGAAGGATCTCATGGCTTGGCTAGCATCAGGAACCAATGGGAGAGCAGGAGGATGGTGGCGAGTCTACTAGCACTAAGATGGCGGCGTGCAGCACGAGTTTCAAAATTGTTATCGGGCGAATCTCGGACTTTCAGAAACCTTTCGTATATCTTGAAAACTTTTCGTATGTAGAGCAGTAAAATTTTTCGCATTGGCTTTCGTAACTTGGATTTTTCGTAAGTTGAGCCTTTCGTATCTCGAGGTACTACTGTATATATATATATACTATATATATATATATATATATATATATATTATATATATATATAATATATGTATAATATATATATCTCCTTTAATATAAAAACAGTAAAATATCAGTGAAACATTATTTTACTTACAGAATCCATTTATACTGTGCTTAGATTTTATGTAAAAACCAGTCTCTCTCTCTCTCTCTCTCTCTCTCTCTCTCTCTCTCTCTCTTATATTTTAATGAAACAATTTGTTAATTAGTGAATACATTGTGAAAATAACCAAATTGGTGACAATTTTCAAGATACTGCCCAAAGAAAAATCTGTGGAAAAGTGAATAATATGTTCCACAAAAATCCACAACAAAGTGGACCGTAGAAATGGGAAATATGTAAAACCCGGGGGGCCACTGTATAAATGAGAATAGGGTAAAATACAAATAAAAAGTTCATAAGGGTAATAACACAAAACAAAACATGCTCTAGCAAGTCAGACATCTACCTAGCCCTCTTCACCCATCCAGCACTACATCCCCATGCCTGGGAAATTGCTCCCCTGCTCCAGCAACCTTCCAAAACAACCTCCTTCCTCTACACAGCCTCATTGTCCCCCTCCCCCATGGCACCCAGGCATCTGTCCAACCCTCCATCTTTGGAACTTCTCCAGCCCTCCCCCACCCCTACCCCTACCCCAAAACCCTTTCTCAGTCTATATGAATGTAAGTTGTTATCAACATTTTCTTGAGTGCCATGCAGCATTTCCAACTATCAGAGGACAGTTTCACCAATAAAAAAAAAATATATATATATATATCTTTGGGCCTTGGTCCTTAGTCCAAGTGTGTTGGATAATGGCAATCCAGATAATTGAAGGGTTACTGTAGATTGAGATACAAATATTTATTTCAAGCCAGAAAATTTGCCTATTTGCAATAATTTTCAATGAGAAATATTCATTAATTACCGTATTTTCTTATCAATTTCATAACTAAATGCCTGTTGTGTGATAAAACTATCAAAATATGCTGGTATAAGCATTTTTCAAGGATTTTTCTTGTGTTTGACGTAACAAAATACAGACAGGCCCTGGTTATCAACGGGGTATCCGTTCTCGGCCGGGTGCCATTGTCGGAAACTCTGTAATAAGCACCAAGTTTTGGTTAGTGGTGGTGATAACCAGCTAATGTCACCTCTGTTATGTATGTTATGGCACCATAAATCACCGATTTTATGGCACTAGACAAGCACCATAAAAGCGGATCGCCATCAACCGAGCCCGCTGATAACTGGGGACTGCCTGTAGGCAGTTCTAAGCATTTTTAGAGGGGTTTTAAGTATTTGTGGATTTTAGTTATTCACGTGGGTGTCTGGTATGCATCCCCCGTGAATACGGAGGGTCCACTTTATTGGAAACATTGATTTTGGCCAATTGAGAATAGTTATGCTTATTGCCACAACTACCTAAAACCTTTGTTGGTGAGTAGACAGAAAGTAGACAATAGTGTACCACATCTAACCAGATGTAAGAACATTACAAAGGTAAAAGGTGGTAGTACATACTTGTAAGTCAATATTAAGACAAATTTTTTCTGATACAAGATTAACACAAGATTTATAGAGTTTTATGAAGGTTATCTTTTGTTAGTTTTGAGCTTGATTTCCTAGTGATTTCTCAAGAAATCATTTTATTGGTTGATTATTAGATTTGTTGTGGCTATGTGATTTTAAGTAGAACAAATAAGTGGAAAGAATAAGTCTAGAAGAAGGGGAAGCAGAAGTGTCTACTTTAGGAGGAGAGAATCTTTCCTAAGATGGGCACGCCGACTTTCTACGATGCTTCTTCTTCCTATAGAAGTTCTTCCACTGCTCAGTAGGCCAGGAGCAACACGCTGGGCATGGATTGGTTACATCACAAAAATTGGATGACACTACTGCAAGTCATATGGGGTCAGTCAAGGTGGAAGCCAGGAAGCATGACCACAGGAACCCTGGAAGGCCAGGACATATGTGTTGACACTCATATGACTTGTTAGATCTGATAAAGGAATCCATAATGAATTACCAAACAAACAGACACCCTAAAAGCAGGAAAGGAATCACTGGCTTAGCAAAAAAAAAAAAAAAAAAGAGCTTAGGAGGAGAGCAAAAGCAAACATCAGAGCTCCAAGGCAATTGAAGAAAGACTGAATGCATCTATGGGTTCAAGCATGGTCACTGACCAGCTTCCACCTCATCTATGCTTTAGATGCCAAATTCTACAGATACGTTGCATATACAATTTTTTTAAGTGTTTTTAACTGGTTTCCACTGGCACCAGAAGATTTATTCTAATGTTAAGATCGAAGGTTTGTCAGCTATGAAAAATACAAATTGACTGACTTCATATTTATTCTTAATTTCTTATTCCAAGGTATGTGAAGCGAGCCTCTGTATCAAGTGTTGATGTAAATACTCTGGCGGGCCCTGCAATGCAGAAACGTCATGCCGCTAGATGTGCTGTTTTGCTGAGAGATTGGCTGCTAGAGCTCTCAGCTCTAGCACAGGAACATATGGTGGCAGTGCCAAGTTTAGAATTTAGATTTCCTTCTAGTTGACGATGACTCTTGTCAGATATCACATAACTTTTGGTAAAGTTTTAATTGTTGAACTGTATTACTAACAGTTCTCATTTTTAAAATATTCTAATATTGTTTACTGTTAATGTAAAGTTACTATATTTCAGTTTCTGAAATTTCACTATTTAACTGATAAAGCATTTATCTTACTTATCGTTAGGTATTTTAGATGTTTGAAAGAATGAAGTGGTCATTTTTTGCATGTAGCTTCTTCATATTGTTGTTTGGTTCATATGATTATGCTGTACTGTACTGTACTTTCATGTACCAGGAGAACATGTATGATATACTTGCACACATACAAAGTGTCCTATGCAATTTTATATTTCTAGATATTTTGCAAGTTCATTCCTGTTCTTTTGTTCAAATCCTGAAAATGAAGATTGGGCAGTAAAAATTCAGTAAATTTTGTCAGCTTCTCATCAGATTCTGAAGTAATTCTAATTGATACCACTGAAAATATTCAAAGTAAAGACTAAAAAGATTTTGCTACATTAGTGTAGTGCTATACAGAAATGGAAACTGTCACATATGATGTGCTTGGTTCTGGCATTTTATGTAGTACAGAAATGTTCTTAGCTTTTTTTGAGAGGAATATTGTTAAATGTAGTTGTTCAAATATAGGAGTATTGTGGGTGTGTTTGTGTACACATACATGATTGTGATGGGCAACTTTTCATGCTTGTGTGTGTGTGCACATATGTATGCTTGTCCCTGGGTCTATTTCAGTTTTACATTAGAATAATTGAACTACAAATTCTTGCTTTAATACAAATTTTCATAGTAAAATTTATTTAGATACTTCCCTATGTACTGTTAAAGATAGCTTATATCTCTGTGTTGATAGGCAAGTTGGCATTCAAACAAAAGAAAAGATCAAATTATTGTCTGGATGATTATCTAGTACATATGTCCTTAACCAGGTATGTTTTGAATGTTTATTTTGTCTTGTCTTCTCCTTGACAGCTCACTGACAGTAAGTATATGTTTAATAAATTTTATGAAAATTCATATTATTTGGGAAGGATCTTCACTGTTAAAAACAGTCAATTCCCACATTGAGAAGAGGATGGAGGTTAGTGCAGCTAGACAATCTGCATAGTCAATTGAGCAAAAGTTTTCTTGCATGAAACCCAAGACATTCTTTCCTGATTTGGAGTCCTTTCTGGATCTTACTGCCACCAAAAGTTGGATACATTCTGGGAGCAAGGCTCCCAAGGCTCCCATATGTGTGCAGCAGAGAAAACTTCTGCAATTCAGCCGGAATGAAACAGAAACATTGTGAGGAGACCTCTGCTCCTGGGTACTAAAGCCCTAAAAATCAAGTCAACTGAAATTGAATACCCTTATGATATACAGGTACACTTATAAAATGTATATACCTTCATGCTTTTGGTTCAGGGAAAGACTACCTGCTTCTAGTATCAGACTAAGGGATTTACTGTTTTCAAATGTGATTCTACATAAGTACAAGAAGTCCCGGACATAGGCAGCCTCGGTTATCGCTGATCCGGTTTTACGGTGCTTGTCTAACAACAACAATAACGAGACTTTCAGAGCCGATATATGCCGATCTCTGGTTATCAGCTCTAATTTTCGGTTATCATCTTGCCATTGAGAACGGAATCGTTACCGAAAGCTGGGGGCTGCCTTATATATTATGTAATGTATATACATGTATTTACTATATTATTTAAATGATATATGTGTGAAGTGTATATATATATAATATACTTATATACAGTCCACCCTTGTTAAGACAGACTAACAGGGGGGGGGGGCAGGCCAGGGTGTCCATTTTAGCTGATAGTCTTGTTTACCAGCTGCACTTGGGAAAATCCTGTTATTAAGACCGAAGGTTTGTTAGCCATGAAAAATACAAATTGATTTTTAAAATTTGTCATTTTAACTGGTAATACCTATGTATGTATACATACCTATAAATATACTATATTTCATAATTTTTATACAGAGTAGGAATAATAACCCATTGTAGAAACATTTGAATGAAATGTTGTAGTAAAGGATGAAAAATGAAGAATAAAACATGATAAAAGTAATAGAAGTCAGCCGCATATGTAGATGCCTACACCAAGACGTGGACGCATAATTTAGTAATCAAACATCACTACTGCAGCAGAAACATTTGTTTCCTTTTTTTTCATTTTTATTTTAGTTAGTTATTCATTATAGTTTATTATTATTTATATTAAATGTATTGTTAAATGAATATAAGACCTTTAAGATTATCAATATTAAAATAGTGGGACAAATAAGACCATATGTTAACTAACACACTTGTTTTCAACAAACAGATTCTGTAAAATGCCAAAATATACTACATGATCAAAATAATTGTAATTCAACTAGTGAGTTTTAACGATAAGTAAGACTACAAAATACATTTCATCTTATCGATGTTGGAGAGAGTTGTTCTTTTTTGTTATAGACATCATCAATAGTTTGCAGTCATATTTTGTGATTGAAATGTCTATAAATAGAACAGATACTGTGAAAATCCTCTTATTGGGAAGAATAATTGAGTATCTACAAGCATTTAAATGTGGGATGCAGAAGTTAGTGGAACCATATGGAATTTGGTAGTTTGAGTTGATTTCTTCCTAATGGAAGAACACAAGAAAATTCAACCAAGAGAGCTAGAAAGTTTGAAAATCTTTCCCCATAAAGGCTAATATGGCTCTATGGGAGTCAAAGAGCTTTATTCTTACCCGAAATTTGTTCAATACTTTCCTTAAAAGGGGGAAGACATATGGATCTGAACCAGGCCAAACTTGAAGAAATGCATCCACTGTTCAAGGACCCTCTAAGGAGTAAGAGTAAAATTGGTCATTCCTGGTCATCCACATGCTAATAAGCCCAAATTTGAGTGTCCCTCTAATTCCACACCGCCTTTTCAGACTCATAGAAGGCAGTTTGTCCTTGAATCCTCAGTTGCCAAAAAACATTGCCTCCCCTGAAATGAAGTAGCAAACCAACATTATATTGTTCATTTTTCTCCAAAGAAGCAGTCTTTCCACTATTACTTAGTTTCAGACCAAGTGTTTGCATAGAAACTCATCCAAATAGCCAAGAGTATGAGCTCTCAGGGATGAACCTACTAGGAATCTTAGATGGTCTATCCGCCTCCCTGATGTCTCAGTAAGGTTTACTGTGTGTAGTGCTGGCCATTCTGTGGTATATTGTAAGTCATTGTAATGACATTAGTCATAACTCTGTTACAAAGCGGGGAAAAATCAAAACCTGGGGTTAGATTTCAGAATAAGCTTTTATTTGTTGTTTCGGTGTTCCTCCTACAGAACCTGATGACATTGATAGTCTTGGATCTACTTAAAAGTTCAATAAATGTTTGCTGTAAGTTGCAATCTGTTATGCTGAGACTTGAACTGTAGTTGTACCTGATTATTCTGATAAATTCTCCAGTAAGGCCATGTTTCGTAACAAAGAAAGCCATTGCCCTGTAGGTAGCTTTCTTTAGGGTTAAAGTTCTTTGAGAAGTAAGAATTGCTTATTTGTCTTCCAACAGCAAAGCCTGCAAATTGCAAAAGTATACCCAGATAAATAATGGACAGAGGAGGAGTTAGGGAAGTTGACTGAAAATCATAATGCACAGAGACTGAACCAGATAAAGCAAGTGATCCTTGGACTTTGAAGTACTGTTGGCAGAGATGGCCAATTTGAATCTGTCAGTTCAGTATAAAAGAATTTTTGCTCCTAAAAGAAAACACCATCTGCCTAAGGGCAACAAATTCCTTGTGAATATGTGAGGTTCTGTACACGAAATGAAACAAAGCACCTTGAACAGCAATATCTACCCAGCAGATACCCATTAATGTGTGACTGTGGATGTGCTTGCATGGGGAAAATACATCCTGCATGCCCACCAAAACATCCAATCGTTCTTTGGAAAGTCACTAAAACCGTGCTAGAAATAACCATGAACAATGGCAAAAGACAAAGTTGTCCAGTCTCGATATGTCTAACACTGGGTTCCGATCTCAGTTACTTTTGGCATTAGGAAAAAGTTGGAGGTAAAATCTCTGTGAATTAATGACACCTGCTCCTTTGCATTCTTTGTAATTACCACCTCATACTGAAGAACGAGAAACTTCTGCTGGAGAAGACACAAAGGAACAGCTATAGGAGACTAAGCCAGCGCAATTGGCCTTTTACTGGAACTTGAGGGCTTAACGGTTTCCTAAAAGGTATAAAATACCTGTGAGAAAGAGGTGCATCATGCAACAATACATACTCCTTTATTGCCTTAAAGAGAGGTGGGCTTAGAAGGCAACCTGAAGGAGAAACCAAAACAGCTGCCATCTCCTGTGCAGATTAAGCCCTTTTTTGACAGATATCAGCATAAGTGTTCTCACTTCTTCAAAACTGAGTTAGTATGTATAAGCATGAAAATATTTGCCTGCTGCCTTAGAATAGTTTTGACCACAAAGTCAAAAACTCTAACACTCTTCCTTACTAAAATCCTGCTGACAACACAAACTCCTTAAGCTGGTGCCACAAACACCCTTAGCTGGCACCTCAGCCTCTCTAAGCTAGTGCAGAGAAGAGGCAGTCTTCAGTAACAGATAAAACTTTAAATTTCAGCAATGTAAACAGAGACTTGGACAACAATCGCCATCTCTGCTTGTCCAAAGCACTTGTCAGTCTCGATTACGTCTCTTCAAAGGAATGAAATTGACAAAGAAAACCGAATCTTTGACTGAAGACAGTTTTAAGTGCTAGTAAAGCACCTGTATCATGAGAGGCAGTTCTCCATGACTTCAAAAAACCAGGAAGACAAACACTGCAGAGTTAGAAGAAGCTTTGTTCTCCAGAGTGTGAAAAACTTATAAAACGTTCTAATTGAAGGAGAAAGTTATGGTTATACAAATGTTTAATGGGCATCGAAATACTTGGAGATAACCAAGGCCTATTCTCCACATTGCCTCTTTCCTCCAATAAATGCAAATAAAGCGAAGCACAACACAAACACCAACAAACCAAAGATTGTGCCAATTTAGAATATTTATCCACCAGAGGAGAAGTTTGGGCAATTGTGTGTGACACCAGGTGACATCCTGCAATAAATCGGTGTCTCAGTGTAACGGAGAGGGAAATGCAGTTTGAAGAGATTCACCTGAGTTGACACAAGTTGGCTGAGCAAAAGAAAGCAATGTGCCAACGTGCACCAAAGAAAACAGGAAATGTTGGGAGGAGGTGGGAAGGTGTGACAGCCAACACCCCTGCCTAATCCACTCAGCAGACTTGAGAGCATTCCCATATGACATCCTTTAAAAACTAAGAAGCTAGAATAATCTCTAGCTTGGAAACAAAAGAAGATCCTTGCTAGGATTGGAAAGAGAAACATTATTAGAAGTGGAGGTAAGAAATTTGTTGATAGCTGAAGAAAGTGAATGTACAGAAGAAACAAGTGCATTTTGAAGGAGAAAGAGGAATGTTGTTGTAGAAGAGATAGGTTTAACAGTTGATGGAGTCAATGTGATTTCAAAATAAGTACAACTCGCTATAGACACATTATTGTTAATAACACTGCCTATATAATTAGTTCTATTGGTGCTAACAACCTTATACTAGATGCCAACCGTGGTAGAAGTCAAATACGTTCCGAAGATATACCATTTACAAAAATGATTTTTCAGCCAACACATTAAATGAGACTCGGAGCATGAAAAATGGGAGGCAGGTGATGGATGGCACAGAACCAAATCACCCTGAGAATTGATCCCTTTCCCTGGCAGCAGACTCTTCTAACTGTTGCAAGGCAGTCTTAAGCTCAGGCTAAAGACAGGTGAGGCACTGGCACCTTACCTCTTAAAGGGGAACACAAACTTGATCGCGCACTATGGAGAGATCCAGAATGGTTTGTGTCATGTTCTAACTTCTTTTAACACTTTTCCTGAACCAGAGGAGAGCGGAAGGTGGAGTGAAGAGAATGTCTAGCTAAAGCATCAGCAGAGGAAAAAGCCAAAGACTGACGTAAAGAAAATTACAAAGCAGCTGGAGAATAGGGAGAAATAACAGGGTTACAACCTTAGCTATTTGCTTTTGTAATCTATCTATTTCTCTTTTTATACTAACGAACTTAAGCATAAAGTCCCTCGAAAATCCCTATTGTCCTCACTCTGATCACACTTATAACCCTGTAGCTGGCACAAACAGTGTGGCTATCGGCCCAAAAAATTACTCCTACAGAACAAGGTGTTCTTAGCCTTGATTCCAGATGAAGGCATCCAGGAAATGTACAGCACCTAGAAAGCAGCAAATAGCTAAAACCATGAAATACCAATATGGTAGTGCCTGTATCCAGTGGCAGCAAGGAGAATTCTGACGAGCTGAAACATTCAAAACACACCTTATAGAGAACAGGGACAGTCATCCAGGTAGCCATTAGATTTTTTTTTTAAATGGAGAGATGTAAGTTTTCTTTAACAGTAGGTAAAATTCATCCAAAATTATTTTTATAGAAATTTTTTGAATATTTAGGCAATGTGAGTGCTGAATTATTAACAGTATTTAACATTGTTATTATTATTATTATTATTATTACTATTATTATTATATTATATCAATTTTCAGAAGACTTTCTAAGAAATTCATGTAATAATTTTGTGGTAGTGCTGTAAAGAGTAAAGTTGTACAGTGTGTACTCTTTGCATATTTAGGTTAAAAAGCAATACCAAGTAGTCAGGAATTCCCGTTTATCTTATTGTATATAACATTTTAGTGTACCAGTAAGCATATCAATTCAATGCAGCAATACGTACACTGATACCTAATATTAAAGTGAGTTTTATAATATACTGTACTATATTAACATTATTAACACCAAAGAAAATTTGAGTCATTATTTTAATCTTTAATTACTACTTGTAATTGTGTCACAATGTTTGATTTCAGCAATTATGAAAAACTCATAATTAATAGTGTATAAATGCCATAATTTGCCCTATATAATTTTATTCTCAGTGCTTAAAAGATTATCAAAATTTGAGGATCTGCCTTGTCATGAGTTTGAACATTAAAATCCCAAAGAGTGATATTTAAGTGACATTTTTTCAATACTTATCTTGAATGAAGTGGCTGATATGAAGGGAAATTATAAAATTTCAGTTTTAAGTGAATAACTCAATCATTGACTGAATTTTCATCATGTCAGGCAGCGAGCTAAACCTCCTCTGTAGTAATATTTATTATTAATGGTTATTAAAGAAATGAATGAATATTTAATAGTACTATATATTATGTATTGTTTTTATTAGCTTATATTATATATTGTGTTTTATATCTGATGTTTTGAAATCAAGCTTCATTTGTGTTGGTGGTTCCATTGGCTGTCTTGTTTGCATTTATATTGTTTAACAAACTTGCATTACATGATTTTATGATCATAGACCATATTGAGGAAGAAGTATGGTTAGATTACAGGACTTAATATAATTAGTTGCATGTGCACATTATTATGCTGTCTCGTGTATTCTGTTGATGATGGTTGGTTGTTTACCAATAGTCTTGAGAAATAGAGGAATTCATATGCAATAGATTTTTTGTTTATTGGTACTTGACTATATTTCTTAAAGTGATCTCATGCTTACAACTATCTTGAACTGGAAATCCTGAGGTTGACTTATATATTACAAGTTGTGGCATCAGTAGATATACACAAAGTATATATTTGTATATGTACAGTATTTAGTGTATATAGTCATACATATGTACTATATATATAAGCTTTGTACATATATTTTTTACAGGGGCACTTGTTATATGATTTTCACAGTGCAATAACAGGTTCTTCATTGCCATGAGAAAGTTTCTTGGAACATAAAAGAACTGAAGCTTTTTATTTTTCCACTCAAATTTTAACCCTGCACATTCTCTGTTTTAATTAGTTAATGTATAAACTTTCACCCGTCCAGTACACATTAGCATTAGTACCACAATGGAGATGCTGTGAATGGAATTGTTTTGTTAATTTGCATTGGGTTTTGATGTTCTGGCTTTTTGCTTTAAGAACCCTTTGTTTAGATTTTCTTAATTTCCAGTTGTGTACCGTTGTTGAAAAACTTCTTTTGATTTTGAAATTTCATGGGTTGTACAATCAAGCTTCCTTAATTTTGACATTTTATGTGATAAATTTAATCTAATTTAATCTATTTTAATCCTTTCTTTGTAAATATGTCTTATAGTATTTAATTACTAGATACTTGCTTTTGAAACAGGCAGTATTAAATAGGGAGTAGTAGTTGGCTGAACTTTTGTGATAATTTATTTTCACACTGATTTCATATTTTGGGATTGTTTATCATCGTTTGCAAGTGTGGCCAATGTACTAAGTATTTTAATGTGCCCTAGGATTTTTGGCAGTTTTAACTGTGACAATTTGGTAATATTTGTCTTGTAAATACCTACTAAAACTAAGCTAATATTTCTTTTACAGAAAGGTAGTAATGTATAATTTTTATTGTTGATATATTGTTGTGCTAATTTTTCCCTGAAAATTATTTTTAATTTTCTACCAACATTGCACTGTACTTCAGAAAACTTTTTCAACATATTTTTCTTGTCTCTCTTTGATTATTAATAAATTGTTGTGACTTTTGCTAAATTTTATTCTTGGAAAAATATATGTGAAGTGAAAAAGAATTTTGTATATACGTATAAGATTTTGAAGAAATTGTGAAGCCTACAATATTCTGTTTATTATCTGGTCTTGTCTGATACTATTTGCCACACAAACTGATATATGCAATTTCATGTCATTTTCATTTGCATCTGGTGTATTGTAGATTATAACATATAAAAATGATATTGTACAGTATATGATTTATGGAATTAGATATATTCTTGGCATTGTTTTTTCATTAGCCTAGCACAATTCATGGATTACAAATGTATCTGTTCAGTTCAAAACTGATTTTGCATGAATGTTGCAGAAGAACTGTAGTGGTGATTACAGCACTGTACCTTGTGAAAATATAAGCCATGGTTAAACTGTTAATAGAACAAAAGTGCTAACAATGAAGAGAAGGAAGAGGAGATCATTTTCCTTCAAAATGATTGGCCTTGGAAGAGGCAGAATTTTTATTATATTGACGACTTGCTGGATTACAACAGTCAGGATGAAGTATAAAGATTGCCAGACACTAGTGAATGTGACCATCTCATTACTCAACAGAACAAAAATATCATGTATGGAAGGAGGTGACTACAATAAGGCAAGTTGTTTCAGTACAAAGCTGGATTCCTACGTGGATGATTAATGACCCTAAAATGTGTCAAAAGCAGCAAGAAATGCATCATTATATGAAGAAATGATTAAATGTCAGTTATTAATATAATAAGATTCATAAAAACTCCATGAAAATTTATATACAAAGCAGACAGCAGAGACTTCTCAATTACAATTCCTTAACCCACATCCTTGATCAGTTGCCTTAGCTGGGTACATGCTGGATGACAGCCAAGAAGCAATGTCCCAGTGTTCTGATAATGTTGTACATCAAGGGTATGGAAGCCTTGCACCTCATGCTGGCTTAACAAATTGCAGTCAGGCCCCCTTTTTTTTCAGTTAAAACTGTTTATAATGAAGACTTAAAAATTATCAAGATTCTGGAAAATTCTACTCCTGAAAATTTCATGGATGATGGAGTTTGTTGACATGACTCCCCACAATAAAACTGTGGAGTACTTAAAGTTGCCGAGCAAGGCCCAACAAGTTTCAAACCTTACCCTCAGTGGTTTGTCCAGTCTCTATAAAGACAGGTTATCACTATGAAAAGGGACTTGAGGCCAGATCGGACACCGGTGATTTGAGCCCGCAACTGTTGTAATGGCTTGTTTTTGTGTCGGTCACAGGCAGTCGCAGACCTTGGGCTACAGAAAAAAAAGAAAAATCAGCTGCTTACAACAATATGACGTACGCAGCGTACAATTATGACAGCATTACGTACGTTGAAATGAGACTCACGACGTACGTAGTTATAGACATATGTTGCCAATGATCTAGGCCACACCCTCTTTTAATGGTTTTTTGGGGACGGTGACTAACATAAAGGCAATTACGACTTACCTGATACACAATCAGACATATTACAACATACGCAAACTTTGTCGTGAATATGTGAGAATACAGGCAGTCCCCGGCTATCGGCAGGGGTTCGGTTCTTGGCGGAGTGCTGATAACCAATTTGTTTTAAAGGCCGCATCACACATCAGCAATTCGAGGCCATATATGTTGTAAAAGCTGAATTACGACTTAATTACTCTCAAATCTTTGTGTGCTCACATAGTCGCCGATTTTCATGATGTCCGACAAGTGATTGCAACAACTATGTGCTGCACATTGTTGTTGGACAACTGTAAAATGTCTCCATGTTATGCCAATGTACCCGAGAGCTCTCTCAACGTAGGAGAGTCATAATGCTCTTTCAACATAAGCAATGTGATTACAGCCAAAAGTAGCAATTTTGACGTGTCCATTTCGGCATACGTGATGTACTTGGCAAACCCTCAATCTGCTCGGAGGGGGTGAGCGGTAGCCACATCGTGACACGTGTGTTTTCAGCTATGAAAAAAAAAAGTATCCAGATTTTCAGTACTTTTATATGGTCTATGAACTATATACTCAGACACCAAAACACAATCTTCAAGTTAAATTATAATATATTATATATAATATATATAATATATATATTTTATATATATTATATACATATATATATACAATAATATATATACATATATATATAAATTTATAATTAAGTCTATGTATATATATATATATAATTATATATATATAATTAAATGCATATATATTAAGTTATATATATATATATATTATATATATATAAATATATATAATATTATATAATATATTATATATATATAATTAATATATATATATTATATATATATATATATATATTATATATATATATATATATTTATATTATATTATTATTAAATTATTATGTAAGTTGTATAATTATGTAGTATATTGTATATGTATATTATGTAATATATGTATATTATGTATATATATGTTATATATTATATATAGTATTATATATATTATATATATTATATATATATATATGTATATATTATATATATATATATATATAATATATATATATTATATATATATATATATTTGTGTGTGTGTGTGCTATATATATATTATATATATTAATATATATATATATATATATATATATATATATATATATATTTGTGTTGTGTGTGTGTGTGTGTGTGTGTATATATATTATATATATATTATATATATCTATATATATATATATATATAATATATTATATATATATATTATATATATATATATATATATATATATTATATATATATATATATATATATATATATATATATATATATATAGATATATCATATATATATATATCATATATATATGTATATATATATATATATATATATATATATATATATATATATATATATTATATATATATATATATTAGTTATATTTATATATAATATATATAAATGTGTTTTGGTGTCTAAAAACAGCCTATTTTGTTAGTTAAAACTCAAGTAAAACCACTAAAAATTTTCATACTTGGTTTTTTTAATATTTTTATCACAAAAAGTGCATTTTATGATGAATTTGATAAAAAAAAAAATATATATATATTTATTATTTCTTATATATATATATATTATATAATATATATATATATAATATATAGTATACTATATATATATTATATAATTTTTATATATAATATAAATATATATATATTATATAATTATTATATATGAATAACTTGATCACGAAGTATATAAAACGTGATGCTATGTATAAATAAAGGTTTTTGCCACGAAGGAAAAATTGAAAAAAGCGAAAAAGCCAAGTACTTTCGGTCCTATTCGGACCCTTTACCGAGGCAAACTGATTTTACAAAGAGCAACACAGTCAAAAGAAGGCTTAATATACAAACTGACGCTACCAGATTAGCCATAAGGGCAATTTTCACTCTACAGGAAGGAGTCGTCGCCAGAGGCTAGCCACACCTTGAAGGATACACGCAGTAAAGAAGTGATTCTTCCAGAAAACAGTACATTTTGAAAAAAACACGGGAGCATATACAATTTAATATCACGAATTTTTACACAAATTTTCCCAACAAAAATTATTATTAATGAAAAGACGAAAGAAAATATAAATATATATATATCGAGCAAGAGAAAGAGGGAGAGAGAATATCGAACCAGAGAGAGACAGGGAGAGAGAAAGAAATAATAACTATATACATGTGGGACTAATTTATTAGTTGTTCATTTATTTTGAGGTCCTTCATAAACATCTTACAAATATATGGGTCCAAATGAAACATTCCCAGACTAAGATTTAGGTTGTTTTTATTAGTGATTTGTATAATTGCCGATTCCAGTAAATTTCTTGAAACATAATCATTAGATCTAGCAATTACCGAGGTATCACCCCAATTAATACAATGAGATTTTTCACTCAGATGGATAAACAGTGCATTTGAAGTCTGGGCTGTTCTAACTGAATACATATGCTGCTTAATCCGAACACATAAATTTTTACTAGACTGACCAATGTAAAACAATGGGCAATCCTTACAAGGAATTTTGCAAATGCTGTTATTTGTTACGGGACTATTCTTAAATAGCATATCAGTTTGCCTCAGTAAAGGGTCCGAATAGGACCGAAAGTACTTGGCTATTTCGCTTTTTTCATTTTTTCCTTCGGGGCAAAAACCTTATTATATATATATATATATATATATATATATATATACTATATATATATATATATATATATATATATATATATATATATATATATAATTATATAATATATAATATATATATACATATAGTTAAAGTCTATTCACGCATATATCATATATGATATATGTAAGTGTTTACATAATAAAAATATGGAATGTTAGTCCATATATATAAAAGACTAAAACTAAAGAGGTCAACCAGATTGCTTGCAGGAATGTGATCAGACTAGAGACGCTAAAGATGACGTATACAATAAAAGTAGGCTAAGATAACATGCCGTCACCTGTAGTCATTCAATTGTTTATAAACATTAATCCAAGCTCCCTGCTTGAGACAACTACCGCGACCTATAATTCAAACGGCCCACGTGATCTGTAGCGTGTCTCATTTGATTGTGTGTTCGTATGTAACTATGTCATCTGATAGTATGTTCATATGTTCGAGCTACTATCTGCTTCCTTCATAACTTGTAACAGATGTAGAACAGGGCAGAACAGAGTTAGCTATCGTCATTAGAAGACCTGTATCTCTTTACCTAAGCTTTATCATGTAGAGAGAACAGAAGTAGCCATCATCATTGGCAGAAGCGATCAAGCTATCGTTATTAGAAGACTTGTACAATCATATCTGATCTTCAGCATGTAAAACTTCAGAAGAATATATATATTTTTATACTTCGTGTTTTCTACAAGAACCTCCTCACCATGAGTTTAACACATCGTCGTCATAAACAAGAAGATAATCCCGACTTCGTAAGTGATCTACAAACCCCAAGACACTCCATTGAAGATGGAAGTGCAATACCAACCGACTTAGCGTAAGATTATCGCAAGTCTAACATTACCTCATAGGGCGCCTTATCATACAAGGCAACAGCCCTAAAAGTGGTGGCAAGCGTACCAGAAGGACTCTACAACTTCTCCGAAGATAAAACAGAATAATAAATCATGAAGTCAACGACGACGAAAGCAGCAGATTCTTCAAGCAACCTAGTATCATCGTTTAGTGAGCGACTTCAGAAAACAACTTCACCGACGACGAAAAGCAAGAGGTTCTTCAAGCAACTTAGTATCATCGTTTAGTGAATAACTTCAAGAAACAAAACCGACGTGTCTTTTTCCTACGGCAACGCAAGCTTCGTCTCTCATTAGAATCATTCAAGAAAACATCGTTAGTGAGCGTTTCCGGCACTTCAAGAAACAAACCGAACGCGTCTGCAGCATCGGATCTTTCAAGGGCTCGAATCATCGAAACAACGCGCACGGGGGAAACTGAAGCCAAACCAGGTCATCCGCTAAATAGAGAAGGAGGACCAAGGCCGTGTGTCGTTATCGGAACACCGTGACTTCCCACAAAAACAAGCTAAGTACAATTTTTTATTCATTTGGAGTAACTTTGAGTGTTTCCTTTGCAGGTCGAATTTCGTTATTCCTGTGGCTGAAGTTACGAGACATTCTTAATCTTACTTTTTTACAGAAATTATCTACATCATTGAGATTTCGCTACTGCGAGTTTTTTATCTTTGAGTGTCTGTTTCTAGAAGTTCTACTGAAATATCATAATCATATACTATGTTAATTTTATCATTTTGGGTGATTATTAATCCCTTATGTAACAAATCATATTAAACAGTGAACATGCGTTTACGCAGTGGACGTCTGTATTTATACAGATGCATGGATAGGGTCGTTAAGCACCGTAGTGATTAGAAAACACACAAAAACAAGTGGAACACCCGTACAAATCTAGATACATTAGAGGTAACACTATTTCGGGCCATGACAATAAATGCTCCTTTGCAAAGTCCCGATCGCAGTTTTAGCCTTGAGTTTTTTGAGTTATATAAAATATCGAACCTCAATGACTCAACTTAACTTTTAAAATATGGCTGGATTGCAAGGAATAACATGTCTGTAAAAAACTTTCATCAGGCTAAATGCGCTGACCAGGATCCCTCACTATTTCAAATTTTAGCAAAGAATGAAGTACAAACAGTTAATATTGAATGCAGTAGTGATAACTTGTCTTAATAGTAATCGCTCAGTTCCTAATAGTTCGTCATTCATTGCTTTATACGTAACCAGCAACATAATGCTAAAAACACACAATACGTTGCCGATGGTAATAAAGAGAAGGATCCTAATTATTACAAAAAGAAATAGAAACAGTAGCCCGTTCAGAATCAAACAAGCAAACTTGGTGACTGTGTCACCTAGTCAAGCGGTCAAGGTCAGTCAAAACTGCCGAAGTGTTCAAAGCATAGCAAATTCCACACAATAAGCGACTCTAGCAGAGTGGGGAAAAGCGATGTTGGTTCATACATGCCAATATCTTTTGAATTAAAAAAGGATTTTTCCTATGAAACACACGACCGTATAAAGTAATCAGAGCAGGTTTTCGTTTTTTTTTAATACGTAAGTTATTATAAGTAGTGGTGGATAAAGCCCGACTGTACGCGCCGTAAAAATTAGAATATCTTGTTTATTCCTTTAGTACACGTAATATCCTGTATTTACGGACTCACCGTCTGTTGTTCGAACTTCCCTAATGAGAAGTCCGGATAAGCGAGCGTTTACAGATACCTCTATAGTTATAAAAAAACATTGATCTGTATCTAGTGTAATTGTAAGATCCATCTAGGGGTATACAAAATGTTATCTTACATCCTGCAAAATAAGGCGTGTTTATCAAAGGAAAATCCTGTAAACCTTCAAACATATTAAAATCCGTTTGAACAAAAAAGAGACGGTTAATCAAATAATAACTTATATAGAGGAACTATACATTTGTCTCATAAATCGTAACATTGTTCAAATGACCCAACAGAATTCTCCCACAACCGCAGTCGTAGTTTGCACGCAAAATCTCGAGAAGCATGCACCCTCGAATGTCTTAGTGCGTGTAAAAAGACTTTGCTGGGAAATGAAATTTTAATCCTTCCCGACACTCTGAAATATAACGATTTCCGCGAACAAAGCCCTAGACACGGTTGACTAGCAGCAACAAGTTAATATAGTAATCCACAAAAACCTATACATATAAATATCGCATTTTTTTTTTATTGTTGCTAATTTTTAATCACGCCCAATCAGTCGTAGATGAATCTCCCTTATACTCTATCTAAAGTAATATCCGTAAAGTCATTCAAGCAGAGGTGATTCAGCAGAAATTTTTTTTATCTTTTACCTGAATACCAGGAAGTTTCTCCACTAGCGAGTGATCTCTGGGAGAAAAAAAAAACGGATGTCATTGAAAACAAAATACGGTCTAAGGACAAACATAAAGCTATATACGTACCTTCGTGTAGAACCCCAATGAAATTTCAAAATAGAGGTAAATGACGCAGTTGAAAAATGTTAGTAATAGGAGTCATTAGGAAATCAAATAAGCCCATATAATTTTTCCCTCAAACGTCATGCCATAAAAGATCGGACTTGGCGTATCTGCGTAGATTTCTGTCGCTTAAACAAGGTTAGAATAAATTTTTCACCAGCTTGGACTTACTTAAAAGCTTTTACCAGATACCATTACCTAAGTGATTGTACCTCATACACCATTTTCAGCACACTCAGGGGACATTATCAATTTTTACGTATGCCTCCGGCTTACGTTGCGCCCCAATTACAATATAGTGTTTGGAGACTTTTAGGGGATACCCTACATGCCTATATGGATGATCTTGTAATCTTTTCTAATACCTTAGAAGTACATTCACATAAACTAGAGCTAGTGCTACAGAGACAAAGACAAATAATCTCAGAGTAAAATATCTAAATGTGAGTTTTTAAAAACCGAACATGTTTATCTAGGTTTTATGTGTCTAGTCAAGGTCTTAAAGTAGTCCATGGTAAGGTGTCGGCTATTTATAACTTTCCGGTACCTATTAACGTAAAAGGGGGATACAGCACTTTCGCGCTTTAGTGGGTATTACAATCGTATGTAAATATGTAACTCTTCAATCATGACAGCTTCTTTAACAGATCTTACGAAGAAGAGCGTAGATTTATTATGGTCTAAAAAGCATCAACAGGCGTTCGATATCTTATAAACGGAATAATGCAGCTCACCTAACTTAAAAATCCCTGATTTAAATAAGGAATTTTTTTTTTTGCAACAGACGCCTCAGATCAAGGGGTAAGAGGGTATTACTTCAGTAATATGATAAACAGTTCTTTCCTATAGCTTTTTATTCACGTAAACTAAAGCCCTCTGAAAGTAAATATGCAGTAATAGGCAAGGAAGGGCTAGGTATCTTTAACTCACTAGTACATTTTAAGTTCATAATCTATGGCTATCCTGATAAAGTCCTTACTGAACATGAGTCCTTTACCGAGTTTTTCAAAGGCTTTAATCACAGTCCAAAAGGAACTCGGTGACAAATGATCATTCAGGTCTTTGGAGCCAAGATAAGATATCTACCTGGGAAAGCAAATATCATAGCTGACGCATTATCCCACAATCCCGCACCATACAGCAAAGAACCATTAATTGGACTAAAAGATATAGAAACATCCGTGCCTATTGTTAAAACCGTATCTAAACAAGAAAATTCCTTAACCCAAGAGATCGCGAGCATTGAATATCTGGGTTGGAGCGCAGAACTGTTACAAACTGAACAAAGCAAGAGTCAACAGACATAACCAAAACAATAAACACTTTGAACGGAAACAGAGTCAGCAGCAATAAACACCAAACAATAAACACTTCGAACGGAAACAGGGTCAGCGGCTAAGCAACATAACAAAAACTTCGAAGCATAAACACTTAGCAGAAAACCCTAAAGCAAAAGTATATTTAAAGTATGTGTATCAGAATAATGTAATCAAATGTAATATTATATGTAGGTCCGTGACGAGGAAAACCCGAAGAACACAGCAGATGACTAACGACCAGGTAGTAATAATAATCTCTTCTATACCAATCGTCCTTAACTGGTTGCATTCCGTCATCCAGGGTTCCCTACTATGTCACAGAAAGCCAAATCACTGTTTTACTGGCCTACAATGCTTACAGATATAAAAAGCACATATCTGATTGTAACACATGTCATGAAAACAAGGGATACACTAAGACACCTGTCAGTTTAAGGGCCTATCCCGTGCCAAATCAATCCTTGAAAGAATATACGTAGAATTATTAACAAAGTTACGAGTCTGACAGAGCAAATAAACACTTCTTAGTGTTAATAGTTCCCCTTGACGCGTTATATAGAATTAATAGCACTAAAAACAAACACCGCAATTGAGTGTGCTAGGAATATTTATGAGTGCTAAATCAGTAAACATGGAATTCAACACATAATAATCTGTGACTCGGGTGGTGTAAATCAATAATAATCTCCTTAACACGTTGTGTGAATTCCTATCCATTAAGAAAACCAATAATATATTTTATCGCCCAGAGTCAATCGGTTTGGCAGAATAACGGATAAATAAAAAAGTGTCAATGTCTTATGAGTTACAACTCGTGATATTGGATCCGAACTGGATTATAGCGGTTCTCGCGGTTTTAAATACCTTTATCATTCATATCTTGATACCGCAAGTAGCCTTATACGGTACGCCGCTAGAACACTTTTCCACATATTCAAGCCAACCATTAATTTATCAAATATATATAAAAGAAATATATAAATAAATAAATTAAAAAAAAAAATAAATAAATAAATATGGATACAAGTGGAGTCAATATAATACACTCCGTAAGAAGTCGGAAGGGTTACAAATTATAATAAAAAAGGAATCACGATAAAATCAATAAGCAAAACGTAACCATAGGTTAATTAAATATCCAAATATATATGCGTAAAGATTTGAACTCTAACTTAACGCTTTAGTAATGACAAATAAGCTAAAAGTTTAAACACATATCCAAAACCTACTGACATATTGTCTGTCCTGGTGATTTATATTCGTAGTCAATGAAAAAAAAAAAATAATAATAAATAAATAAATAAATAAATAAAATAAAATAAAATAAAAGAGATTTTAAAGTCAGGAAGTCTAGAAGTGAAAATGTTATCTATGGAATAATCCTATATGAATCTTACACAGGGCTAATAATATATATAGAATTTGTATGGAAACCTTTTTCATTAGTTTGAATAAGGAATATTTAATTTAACATAATTACAATTATGCAGATTTCCAACATGAAACTAATATATTGTTCAATTTTGGTACTGTTTTTTTTTCAGACATTCTTCTCATGTGGGTCGAATATTAAAAAACAAAAAATTTATCCTAAAGTCGTATTTATTACAGCAAGTAACGTAACTCTTAGCTGGCTGAGAGCAATCTCCTGCCAAGTGACGACGTCATCATTGCCGTATCAGCATTGATTCCTTTAACCTCAAATATCTGCTTGCACAGGCTTCATCTCGCGCTTGCAAAGCAGATTGACTGGAGAAAGGAATGCTTAGCCCGAACTTCTCATGGGCAAGGCAGACGTGTCTATCCGTATGCGCAATGCAACTAAGGAGTTGCAATCATTTTAAAATTAATAAACAAAATAAGCAAATAGAATTTCTATAACAAGAAAATGAATTAATTTTTTATGAACCTCATAGACATTTAGAAGTATCAAGATATGTATATGAAATATTTACTTGCAACATTAGCCTATTACAATTCAAGTAAAACATTCATGGGAAAATGTCACATTTTCTTGAAAAACCCAAAGTTTATTTAGAAATTAGTTACATAGTGGGTTTTTTTCGTTGCATCTCCTACCTATTAATAAAGTTTTTAAAAATTAACCTCAGAGGATGCGCGCGAGAAAATTGAATATGAAACTTTTGTTAGGGCACATAGGATCAGATTTTATCACAACTTAATTTCAGTTAGCATAGAGAAATACAGAATCATGATTAATATTCTCTTTGACTCTTATGTTGCCTGGCAATCTTACAAATAGCTCCGTTTTCCACTTCTTTGTCTAGTAATTTACTACCAGTAATATCGAATTTTCTTTGGGATTCGTATTGATATCTGTTTATTTTTTATAATTATGGATATTTTTACAGTCATCATAGACCTGGATAGGTTCACTCATTGTTAATGCCATGGATAAAAAAGTTTGTACAGCGGACTCTTTTGAATTCCAAAATATCAGCGAATTCATGTGGGTTAAGTCTGGTCTAAATGGCTCTCTCCCCTCCCCTGTATTTGGATGTCGTCTGAATTTACTTTGCCCTTGTGACAAGTATAATTTCACTTGCAGGCTGATTAATGGAACCTGTTACAGTATCCTGCAGTACGAGAGTTTCACATCGCAACTTCAAAAAATCGTTCGTCGCTGCGGACGACGGCAGTCGAGTAACGACCGCCTACAATGTGAAAGGAATAAGCACCATCATGGACTTCTTCGACCGACACCCGTATCCCGTCGTTAATCTCGTTTTAATGCGGAACGCTCCGGCGGCTGTCGGAATCGACTACAAAAGGGACATACTTCCGACAAATTACGACCCGAAGGATATTCAACTCTACTTTGCTGGCGAAGGACTCGTGCTGGGATGGTTTTATTCATCGCGAACGTAATCGTGTAGCTTAGGATGCAGAGAATAAGTATGAGCGCCAAAATAGAACGTTGGACCCGCCAGGGCAAAATGTTTTCCCCATTGTTTTAACCCTGTGGAATTGGCCGTTTCATTTGGCTATAGGTGGTTGTCTGGAACTGTGTAATGGACGAAAAGTTGTTCGAAAGCTAGTTAAATGTGAAGTAGTATAACCTCGGTCATGTATCCTATATATATAAATGATCATAAATAACAGAATCGAAATATATTTTTTTGCGTGTACGCACTAGGAATCTATATATAAATGATCATAAATAACGGAATCGAAATATATCTTTGCGTGTACGCAATAGGAATCTATTTAAAGTGCACATATATTAATCATAATTTTATGAATCCATATACATATGTATAAACAAATCAGGTAGCCTATAATCAATCTGTTACCTTTTATCTTACCAATATCTGCAGTTATATATGAGTTAGTATATGGATTAATGAATCAGATATATAACAGTTAGCATAAACATTAATAATTTTTATCAATTCATATATGAAATTTTTTATCAGTTAAAATAAGATTTTTATCATGTTAATCTTCATTCTATGCAATTATCAGAGTACATTAGTATTTTCTGTAGCATATGTATCTTAATGAGATGAAGTGAAAAAAACTGTATCATTATATATCACGTGATCACTATTATTTACCAATATCATTGTTTTATATTTTATTACTTGAATCAATTCATGTACACAATGAATTTTTATTTACTTATATATATATATTCACATAGTGTCTGTATCACACTCCTATGAGTCAAATGCAAGTCAAGTTTGAGTAATATTCAGTAGTTGGTTTTGGTAGCTGACCGAGCTAATGTAAGTGTTTACATAATAAAAATATGGAATGTTAGTCCATATATATAAAAGACTAAAACTAAAGAGGTCAACCAGATTGCTTGCAGGAATGTGATCAGACTAGAGACGCTAAAGATGACGTATACAATAAAAGTAGGCTAAGATAACATGCCGTCACCTGTAGTCATTCAATTGTTTATAAACATTAGTCCAAGCTCCCTGCTTGAGACAACTACCGCGACCTATAATTCAAACGGCCTACATGATCTGTAGCGTGTCTTATTTGATTGTGTGTTCGTATGTAACTATGTCATCTGATAGTATGTTCATATGTTCGAGCTACTATCTGCTTCCTTCATAACTTGTAACAGAGATGTAGAACAGGGCAGAACAGAGTTAGCTATCGTCATTAGAAGACCTGTATCTCTTTACCTAAGCTTTATCATGTAGAGAGAATAGAAGTAGCCATCATCATTGGCAGAAGCGATCAAGCTATCGTTATTAGAAGACTTGTACAATCATATCTGATCTTCAGCATGTAAAACTTCAGAAGAATATATATATTTTTATACTTCGTGTTTTCTACAAGAACCTCCTCACCATGAGTTTAACACATCGTCGTCATAAACAAGAAGATAATCCCGACTTCGTAAGTGATCTACAAACCCCAAGACACTCCATTGAAGATGGAAGTGCAATACCAACTGTAGTATTATTATTTGTGGTAGGTCCTAGCTATCAAACTATTTCTTTATGTTGTTTTCTAATGTTAATGTTTTGTAGCATGATTGTCATAAGTTATGTGCTTGTGTTCATGTGTGCATGAATATTGATAGTTATTGTCTGTTTTTCTGTTACAGATGTGGTAGTTTGGTAATGTGTTGAATAAAGCTTGGAATCTGTCACCAAGTGTTTACTTTCATTACAATTTATTCAACACACTACCTATCATGGCCAAGCTGCTGAAGCCGTCCAGACTGGACACAGATCCCAAGCTCGCCCACTGCAGCCAAAGAGTGGAAGCATGGCATAAAACATTCACCAACTTCATAGAAGAAAAGTGAGGATGCTGCACCAGACAAGTTGAGGGCATTAGTGAATTGTGTGTCCCCGAGTGTGTATGAACTCATTGAAGACTGTAGTACTTTTGAGAGTGCAATCGCCAAACTGGAGAGTGCTTATGTCAAGTTGCCGAATGAAGTTTTTGCTAGGCATGTTTTGGCGACACGACGACAGCAGTCAGGAGAATCCCTTGATGAATTTCTGAGGGAGCTACATAAGCTAAGCAAGGATTGTAACTTCCAGGCAGTCACAGCTGAGCAATATCGGCAGGAGCTAGTACGTGATGCATTTATCAATGGTATTGCCTCAGCATTTATTCGTCAGCGCCTACTAGAAAATAAGTCACTGAACCTGGAGGCTGCACACAGTCAAGCTCGTACGTTGGATCTTGCCCAGCGTAGTGCCGACGCGTATGCATCTCCACCCATTCCTCATACTGCTGCTTTAGTTCCAGAGTGGCAGGCACAGCCCAGAGGTGACCAGCAGCAGCAGCCAACAAAAGAAGAAGCAGAAAGAAGTTCACCTGGAGATTCAGCTGTTGCTGCTGCTTACTTATCTAAGAGGAAATGCTATTTTTGTGGTAATGCACTCCACAGTACAGGTAGAGTGAGTTGTCCTGCACGTACTGTTAAATGTAACAAATGTGGTAAAACAGGTCATTTTGCAAAAGTCTGTAAATCAATGGCTTCAGGTAGTACTACTGCTGCATTGTATAATCCCACTTTGCTTACAATAGCTGCCACGTATCCAAAGAATCTTTCACATGCAGCTACAAACATTACTGTAAATGGCCATTCATTGAAGGCACTAATTGATTCTTGTAGTTCAGATAGTTTTATACGTGAGGAAGTAGCACAGAAACTAAATTTGACAATAGTT
The DNA here is from genome assembly GCF_015104395.2 of Macrobrachium nipponense. Lineage (NCBI taxonomy): Eukaryota > Metazoa > Arthropoda > Malacostraca > Decapoda > Palaemonidae > Macrobrachium > Macrobrachium nipponense. Next base: position 18,866,414 of record NC_087212.1, read on the forward strand.
CCTGTAGGTACAGCAGTCTCAATGGCATCAAAATCTTTAAATGCTAGTTCCCCTGGGTTTGTTACAGCAGACTTAGTGCACCTTGATCAGAGATATCCTTGTATCCAGCTCCGGGTCCTGAAGGATTTGTGTTGTGATGTTATCTTAGGTTATGACTTTCAAAAGCAACACAAGAGTGTAACTTTTCAATATGGAGGGAACAAACCAAGTTTAAAGATAACTGGAGCCAAACCTGTCTGTGTATTAGTAACAGCTGATATCGATGAACCGTCATTGTTTCCAAACTTGCCTCAACAGTGTAAACCCATTGCAGTTAAATCTAGACGCTATAGCCAGGATGACCAGCTGTTTGTAAAAGACCAGATATCACATTTACTATCTGAAGGTATCATTGAGCCAAGTATATCCCCTTGGAAGCACAGGTTGTAGTAGTCCAAAGATCCACTTGGCAGGCACAAAAAGAGACTTTGCATTGATTATTCCCAGACCATTAACCAATACACAGAACTAGATGCATACCCCCTCCCAAGGATAGAGGATATGGTGCATGACCTTGCAAAATATAAGGTGTTCTCCACATTTGACTTAAAGAGTGCATATCACCAAATCAGCATTAAAGAGAGTGAGAGGAAGTACACTGCTTTTGAGGGTGCAGGGAAATTGTTTCAGTTTTGTAGGATTCCATTTGGTGTCACGAATGGTGTAGCTGCTTTCCAAAGAGCTATGGACAAACTAGTTGAAGATGAGAACCTCAAAGATACTTTTCCATATCTAGATAATATTACTGTAGGTGGATTAACTCAGGCTGAACATGATGAAAACGTTCAAAAGTTCTTGGATGTGGTTCAGAAACGGAAGATCACCCTAAATGAAGTGAAATCGGTTGTGTCTGTTCCTACAATCAATGTTCTAGGGTATTGTGTCGGTAATAATGTGATAAAGCCTGACCCTGACAGATTACGTCCCCTTCAAGAATTACCGCCTCCCACAAATATGGGGTCTCTGCGAAGAGCTCAAGGGTTGTTTGCATATTATGCCAAATGGATCCCTCGTTTTTCTGATATGATTCATCCCTTAGTGAACACAAAAACTTTTCCACTGAGTGAGCCAGCACTAGCTGCTTTTAACTCCTTAAAAAAACAACTTATGGATGTTTCACTACGGTCTGTGGATGAGAGCCTTCCCTTTGTTGTGGAGTGTGATGCTTCGGAAGTTGCTGTTTCAGCAGTCTTAAACCAGGGTGACCGGCCGGTAGCTTTCATGTCAAGAACGCTCCAGGGTAGTGAGTTGCATTATCCAGCAGTGGAAAAGGAGGCTACCGCTATTATTGAAGCTGTTCGCAAGTGGAGCCATTTCTTAGCGAGACGACATTTTACTCTGATTACTGATCAGCGATCCGTGATGTTCATGTTAGACAGCAGGAAGAGAACTAAAATAAAGAATAACAAGATACAAGAGTGGAGGTTGGAGCTGGCATCGTACAGCTATACCATACAGTATCGTCCTGGGAAACAGAATATTGCACTGGACACCCTGACTCGTGCCTATTGTTGTTCTATTTCTTTAATGTCGAATCTCACTGACATCCATGAGAACCTCTGCCATCCTGGGGTCACTCGTCTTTTGCACTTTGTGCGATCTAAAAACCTCCCCTTTTCAACAGATGACGTGAAAAGAGTGTGTGCTTCTTGTAAAATCTGTGCACAACAAAAACCGCAATTCCATCATCCAGGAAAAGGAGTCCTCATAAAGGCCACCCAGCCAATGGAACGTCTTAGTATTGATTTCAAGGGGCCTCTGCCCTCTACCACGAACAACAAGTACATTCTTACGGTTATTGACGAGTATTCACGTTTCCCCTTTGTGTTTCCCTGTCCAAACATACATTCTAAAACAGTGATCAAATGTCTTGAATCTATCTTTAGCCTTTGTGGAATGCCTAGTTTTATTCATTCAGATCAAGGTCCTTCTTTCATGTCCCAGGAACTGAAAATGTACCTTTCTCAGAAAGGGGTTGCAACAAGCAAAACAACACCTTATCATCCGATGGGGAACGGCCAGGTTGAGAGATACAATGGTATTATTTGGAAATCTATTCTTTTAATACTTGAAACTCGTAACTTGAAGACTCAACACTGGGAGATAGTACTTCCTGAGGTTTTGCATTCAGTTAGGTCGCTCTTATGTACAGCAACCAATGAAACCCCTCATGAACGTTTCTTTAGGTTTCAGTGACGCTCTAGTCTTGGAAATACATTACCATCATGGCTTTTGACTCCTGGACCCGTACTATTGCGACGACATGTTAGGTCTAGCAAACATGAACCGTTAACTGATCAGGTTCAACTCATGAATGCAAACCCAATGTATGCAAATGTCAAATATCCAGACGGAAGAGAATCAACTGTATCTACTCGTGACTTAGCTCCAAGTCCTGAGGGTGCAATGATTCCTGTACACCAGGTTGAATCGTTAAGAAAGATGGAGTCCCCAAATACACTTGGAGTGCAGGATGCACAAACTCATGTTACACCTGAAGTGCAGGATGCACAAACTCATGACAGTTCACAAACTAATGATAGCCGTGATTCTCATGTGCCCAGTGAGCCCACTGAGCTAAGAAGATCCACTCGTGTGTCAAGACCTCCTGATCGCTACGGATGGGATTAAACCAATACATTTGTTTAGTTTAACAGTGAAATTTTCTAGGAGGGGAGAATGTAGTATTATTATTTGTGGTAGGTCCTAGCTATCAAACTATTTCTTTATGTTGTTTTCTAATGTTAATGTTTTGTAGCATGATTGTCATAAGTTACGTGCTTGTGTTCATGTGTGCATGAATATTGATAGTTATTGTCTGTTTTTCTGTTACAGATGTGGTAGTTTGGTAATGTGTTGAATAAAGCTTGGAATCTGTCACCAAGTGTTTACTTTCATTACACCAACCGACTTAGCGTAAGATTATCGCAAGTCTAACATTACCTCATAGGGCGCCTTATCATACAAGGCAACAGCCCAAAATAAATATATATATATATATATATATATATATATTATATAGATATA
>NC_087212.1:18871979-18903302 GCF_015104395.2 Macrobrachium nipponense
CGCCACCCCTCCTCACCTGGTTTATACCCCCACGTGATGTTGGTGACACCTATGGCCGCCGTGCAGGGGCCGATTGCTGCCGTACCAAGGAGGGGCGTGCCATTGCCGCCCGGGTTCTTCGTGCTGCCAACCCCGGACTTCTGTTGCCCAAAGAGCTCGCCCTTGGAGCTGCTGCCGGTACCCAGGATGTCGCTGGCTCTCGCCCCGTCTCCTGGAGTTCCTACGCTGTCTGCCGTACCTCCCGCTGCTGTTGTTCCTGCTGTTTCCGCACCTGCCGTCGCCGTCCCAGCCCGTGGTGTTGCTGCCCCAGACGATGGTCCATCCAGACAGGTAAAGCCGGGCCCTGTTGCTTCGGCAACAGCAGCCCCGGCTCCATCCTGGATGGTGGACTTGACGTCTGTCTTGAGGGAGCTGACGAAGAAGAAGAAGAAGAAGAGGAAGGTGTCGTCGCCGTCTTCTTCGTCTCCTGCTGCGCCTCTTCCCCTTCGACCTCCAAGGCTTCCAAGCCGAGGAAGAAGAAGGCTGCCTCCTCCCCCGCTAAGAAGGCTCCCTCGGGGACTTCTAAGGGCCCGTCCCACTCCGGTGGGGGGGGTTCCTTCCGCTGGTCCTCCTGCTCCTTCAGGAACAGGGCCCGTCTCTCCTTCCGCAAGGAAGAAGAAGACGGGGACCAGAGGAGTACCGGCTAACACCGGTACTTCCTTGCCTGGTTCTAGGGGCGCTGCCTCTACACCAGGTTCCGGCTTGGCCTCTCGTTCGTGAGAGGTACCGAGTGTACGGTCGCCCACGGGCAACCGTGCAGCCAAGGCCCAGACGTCCGAGCTCGCTCGGCGCCAGGACCAAGGCACGGAGCGGAAGGCTGGCGTGAGCCGCTCAGGTGACTCTCACCAGGCCAGCAGCCGCGCTTGCAGCGGCCTGCCGGTAGCCAGGGTTGACGTGACGGTTCCAGACCGGCCATGGGCTGAGGCTGGGAAGAGGTCCCCCCGATCGCAGGAACCAGCTTCGGCTGGTCCCAGCGGTTCGACGCGCCGTGAGGACACGCACTGGTCTCACCGCGACCGTGGTCTCTGCAGGTCCCCTGACCGCCACTCCCACCGGGACCAGATGGATAGGGGGACCAGCAGCAGCTCCTCTAACGCATGAGACCAGGGCCGCTGTTCACGGTCCAGCCGCTCACACCAGGTGAGCGGCGCGACCAGGCCTGCAGCTCGATCGCCACCGCAGGTTGGCGATTGCCTGCAGCCCCCTAAGCCCACCGGTTCTGCCGGTGAGCGAGGGGGAGCCTCAGGTCTTCCTTTCCTGTACCTTCAACTTCCTCGGGTTACACCGGGAAGAGCGAGGCTACAAGGAGTAATCCCCTCGCGATCCCGCCCCTCGGGATCCCGCCATGACGCCCTACGTGCCAGGCACGGTCTTAGGATTGACCTGGTCGTACGCACAAGTGGCAGGAGGAGACCGAGAGGGGTCTGTTGCCGTTCCTCCTTCTGAAGGAGGAGGGTCTCGGGAGCCGTTCTTGTTGGAGGGACTTGACGGTCCTACTCCTCAAGATGCGGTCACTCCCGAGATCCAGAGGAACTTTGCCGAGGTCATTGCGCTGATTCATCAGCACAACGACCTCGGAGAAGGATCATCGCTCCCACCTGAAGGGGACTCGGCTTTCAGGAGACTTTGCCAGTCTGGAGGTAGGGCCATTTCCTACCTCGCCCACCAGACGGTAAACCTGTAGGCCAACCTGGTACTTAGGCGTAGGGACGCAGTCCTTACCCGAGTATCCAGGGCTGCCGGGCGTGAGGCGGCTCTCGGAATTCGCAACGGACCTGTACGGAGTTCCTCCTCTCTCTTCCCAGGAGAGATGGTGGACGCTGCGGTGGAAAGGCGGGGCACTGATGACAGTGACCGCCTGGTACACTAGGCAGTTTCGAAGGCTTCTGGGCAGCCTCGAACTGCGGCCAAGCCTAAGAGTTTGGCTAGTGCTTCCTCGGCTGCTAAGACGGTTGCCCCGTTTAAGCCCCAAGGAAAGACTCTGCCTTCGACTTCTGCCAGGGGAGATCGTCACCAGCCCCCCTTTCCACAAGGAGGGGGAGGGAAGAAGTCGAAGAGAGGCGGGAAACGCTAGGGACGGCGTTCCCCCTCACCTGCTGCAGGAAGTGGGGGGCTGCCTGTCGAGCCATTGGGCAACATGGCAGCGCTACGTTGCCGAGACCTGGATAGTAGACGTCCTTCGGGAGGGATATCTACTACCCTTCGAATCTCGGCCACCCCTCACCTCCAACCCGGTCCATCTTCAAACCTACGTTCCGGGAACATCAAAGGACGTAGCACTTCGACAGGAGGCCAAGACCATGCTGAGCAAAGGAGCTGTAGAGATCATCAGGGATCAATCACCGGGCTTCTACAGCCGCCTTTTCCTGGTGGAGAAGTCTTCGGGGGGCTGGCGCCTGGTGATAGATCTCTCTCCTCTGAACCGATTTGTTCGCCAGACTCTGTTCACGATGGAGACGGCACGTTCCATGCTCGACTCCATCAGGGAGAATGATTTCATGCTTTCAGTGGATTTGAAGGATGCGTATCTCCAGATACCCATCCATCAATCCTCCAGGGAGTACCTCCGCTTCATCCTGGACGGGACGGTGTACCAATTCAGGGCACTTTGCTTCGGTCTATCAACTGCCCCACAGGTGTTCACGCGAGTGTTCACTCTGGTGTCTGCTTGGGCCCATTCGTCCGGGATACGTCTCTTGAGGTATCTCGACGACTGGTTAGTCCTGGCGAGCTCCCGCTTGCAGTTGCTACAACCCAGGGATCGACTCCTGGAGTTCTGCCACGATCTGGGGATCGTGGTGAACTTCGAGAAGTCCGATCTCGAACCCAAGCAGAGGATGAAGTACCGGTGTATGCTGAGGCAAAGTAAAATCAGCAATCAATTTACAGAATTTAACACCAATTCCTCTCAATAATGGAATATAGAATTATTCAATGGAATATAAATGGCCTCTTAACCCGACTACGTCTGGGTGAATTACAAAGAATCATACGAGACCACAACCCAATGTGCATATGTCTGCAACATATAGGAAGTAACCCTACAAATATCCAACACTATAAAATTGCCTGTTATTCACCAACTGACGGTGGAAAATTGGGCACAGCTATATACGTTCATAATAGCGTAACAAATGAACTTTTCGACATACCATCTATGCCATATCAAATAACATCTATTAAACTGTATATGCCTGACAAAACTAAAATTACTATTTGTAATTTGTATAACCAACCAAATTTCAATGCAATTTTAGTGATTTTTCTGAACTTATTAGCAAAAGTATACAGGAACCCCCACTTATAGTAGGAGATTTTAATCCATTATGGGATACTAATAACTCCAATGACATATCCGGAATCAACATAGAAAAAACTATAATGAAACACAACCTAGGTTGTCTCAATGAAAGTGAAGTTCCAACATATTTTTCAAATACACACCTAATCTTTTCCTCAATTGGCATTTCTTTATGTTCAAATGATGCAACCGAGAAATTTGAATGGAATGTCTTAGACGATTCATACACAAGTGACCATTTCCCGATCATTCTGAATTACTTAAGTAATATCAAAATATTGCCACCTACCAGATATAATATCCAAAAAGCTAATTGGGATAAATATTTCCTATACACCCGAAACATACCACCATTCCCACATAACGAAGATCACAATACTGCTTACGAATCCTTCTCAAACTTCATAATAAACGCTGCAGATAAAAGCATTCCAAAAACCAAATCACATTCCACAAAATCCCCTGTCCCATGGTGGAACCCAACCTTAACAACCCTAAGTAAAATAAACCATATATTGGGTCGCAATTATAATATAAACATATTAAACAAAATAGTTATAACAAACATAACAATTAGCCACATTAAACCACTATATAAAAAATATACAGCCAAATTTAGAAAAAACAGTAATAGCTGAAAAAATCGCATCATGGAAAGAATATGTCTCAAACATATCTTCAAACACATCCACAAGGGATATCTGGAAAAAGATGAGGAAAATCAATGGAAAACATATAAGACCTCCAAGAAGTGCAATGCATTTAATGAAAAAATATACCACGATACTTATGAAATATCAAATATAATTGGAAAGCATTTTGAAAACATCAGTGCTTACTCTAGCCTAGATATACATTTTCAAAATATCAGAAAACAAAAAGAAAGTATAATACTCAATTTTGAAACTTGAAAACCTGGAATATAATCATATTTTCAACATGGATGAAATAGATAATGCCATCAACTCATGTCATCCCTCCGCCCCAGGATATGATAAAATATCATTTGAAATGATAGAAAAATTAGATCCTATAGCTAAATCATATTTATTAAAATTTTATAATAGTATCTGGCTAAAACGTGTCTTTCCTGATAAATGGAAACATGGCATAATAATTCCTATAAATAGACCATGAAAGGATGCAAGTAATCCATCCAATTATAGACCGATATCCCTAACAAGCTGCCTATACAAAATCTTAGAAAAAATGGTTAATGCACAATTAACGTATCCGTTTTAACACCAACACAATCAGGTTCAATAGCTGGCAGATCAACCCTACATTCCTTAACACATTTAGAGGATCATATCAAAAAAGGCTATGAACAAAAAAATTAACAGAAGCTATATATTTTGATATAGAAAAGCAAATGACACAACATGGAAACATAATATCATGCAAAAACTCCATTCCAAGGGACTGAGGCCACTTACCAATATTTATTAAGAACTTTTTAACAAACAGAACTTTTCAAGTAAGAGTAGAAAATTCCTACTCAGTAACCTATAAACTGGAAGAAGGAATCCCTCAAGATAGTGTCTTGAGTTGTACATTGTTTACTTTAGCAATTAATGACATTACTATAAATTTACCAAGTGGTGTAAAAAATAGTTTATATGTTGATGACTTTGTTATTTACCATACGAGTAGCAATTTAAGACATGCTCAGAGTTCTCAGTATTGCCATTTCAAATATATGTAGTTGGACAAATTCAGTTGGATTTAAATTTTCAACTGATAAAACGAAAGCAATCATCTTCTACAAAGACAAAAAGGGGCTGAAGAACCAAACAATCAAACTTCACCTTTATAACACTGAAATACAATTTTGTACAAAAATAAAATATCTAGGGGTGATATTTGATCAACATTTAAATTGGAAAGAGCACGTCAAATACATTAAAGCCAAGGGCATCAAAGCCCTTGCCATATTGAAAAAGTTATCACACACTAATTGGGGAGCAAAGCGAGACATTTTATTAATGATATATAATGCAACATTCTTATCCATAATAGATTACTGCTGTCCAATATATTCATCCGCCTCAGAATCTGCATTAAAAACTCTCGATGCAGTGCACCATGAAGGCGCGCAATTGTGCACAGGAGCATTCCGATCGTCCCCAACAAGCTCGCTTCTGGTAGAGGCAGGTGTGTTGCCCTTGAAACATCACCGTAATTTGGTAGCAATACGAAGAGGTCTTTCACTGCAAGCAGGATTCTCTCCTGCAACTGACTGCTTTCAAAATTGTAATCCGGAAACAGAGGTTCATGGGACTGGCTCTTTTCCAAAAAGAGCTAAATACCTAATGAACTTGCATAACATAAATCCAATTTTTCAGCCACCTGTGTTGTCACCACCAAGGATGTTAAAACGAATAAAGATATGTACCTCCTTGTCTTACCTGCTTAAAAAGTAAATGACTAATACTGAAATGTTCCGCCAACATGCTTTAGAGCACATAAGAAGAAAAGGAGACAAATTCATGGTATATACTGATGGCTCCAAAAATAATGTTGGAGTATGAGCATCTGCATATTTGAAAAATAATGCTAATCAAAAGAAGCCTACCTTTCATATCTTCAATATTTACTGCCGAAGTCACGGCCATACAAATGGCTCTTGATATGATATCTGAGGCAAGAGCAAGTGTCTATTATTTTCAGCGACTCATGTAGTGCTGTAGAAGCTATAAGACAATATAAATCAGTAACCCAAATAGTACAAGAAATACAAACAAAATTTCATCTACTCCTCCAATCAGGATTATCAATAGAAATATGTTGGATTCCAGCACACGTGGGAATAAAAGGAAATGAAAATGCAGACTCGGCCGCCAAATTACGTAGCCTGCACTATCCCTCCAACAATTACACATGCCCCAGTGTCAGACTGGATAACATCTATTAAATCGTTGATATACCAAGATTGGTAAAGAGAATGGGCCTTAGTGCCAACCACAAATAAACTTAAAAATATAAAAGCTGAAGTGTGTGCATGGAGGACATCCTCGCAAAAAGATAGATCAAAAGAGGTAATCCTAACAAGGTTCCGTATACGACACACAAGATTCTCGCATGGTCACTTGTTGTCAACACCACATGTCCCAATAAAGTGTGATAGATGTCAAACACCCATGACAGTGCAGCATTAATTATTGAATGTCCAAATTGGACCCAACAAAGATCGATTTGTCTGTGGAGTTCGGAAATGAAAACTATTCTTGCTGAAAGCAAAGACTTTTCAATTAACATCATTATAAATTTTTAAAATAGGACAGGTTTCTTAAATAAAGTCTAATTTTTTATTTATTTATTTATTTTGTTATTTATTTATCTATTTATTTTTTCCCTTCTTTTCCTTCTCAGGATTAATCCCTGAGAACCAGCCCGAGAAGAGTCTACTTAAGACTCAGAGGTCTGGAAAAACTAAGCCCTATGAATAATAATAATACACGGGGAGCAGGACGTGACGCCATGTTAATGCTATATAGAACATCAGTTTTATATATAATAGACTACTGCTGTCCTATATATTCTTCAGCGTCTGAAGCAACATTAAAAACTCTTGATGCACTGCATCATGAAGGAATACGCTTATGTACGGTGCATTTAGATCATCCCCAACAAATTCCCTTTTAGCAGTGGCAGGCATACTACCTTTGAGACATCACCATAACTTGATAACACTACGTAGAGGCCTTTCCCTACAAGCAGGATCATCTCCTGCGGCTACCTGCTTCCTGAATTGTAGGCCTAGGATTGAACATCATGGTGCTAGCTTCTTCCCAAAAAGAGCCAAATATTCTTGATGAACTCACATGATTTAACACCAATTTTCCCTCCAACAATAGAAGACCCACCACCTTGGACTCTGAAATGAATAAAAATATGCACCATTTTGTCTTATCTTCTTAAACAAAATATGACTAATACAGAGATATACCGTCAACATGCCCGAGAGCACATCTGAAGAAAGGGAAACCAGTTCATGCTATATACAGATGGCTCAACAAACAATACTTCAGTAGGAGCTTCAGCTTTCTCGAATAATAAATTAATCAAAGCAGGCCTTCCTTTAATATTATCCGTGTTTACTGCAGAACTGTTGGCCATACGATCAGCACTTGACATAATATTTGAAAGGCAAGCAATCTCTTCAATAATTTTCAGCGACTCACATAGTGCTATTGATGCTATAAACAAGTACAACTCTTCAAATCAACTTGTCTAAGAAATCCAAATAAAAATCCACCTACTACTCCAATCTGGTATGTCAATAAAAAATCTGTTGGATTCTGGCACATGTAGGAATTGAAGGGAATGAAAATGCAGATTCAGCAACTAAACTAGCTTGCACTATTACCCCAACAATTTCATATGGCCTTGTATCAGACTGGATAGCATCTGTCAAATCTCTAATATATCAAGATTGGCAAACAGATTGGTCCTCAGTACCAGTATCAAACAAGCTGAAAAGTAGAAAATCTGAGGTATACCCATGGGTTTCATCGTCACAAAAAGCAAAATCTAAAGAAGTAATATTGGCAAGACTGCATAGGTCATACTAGATTTTCTCTTGGTCATCTAATGACAATCCTATGGAGGAGTTTTACATTTGACAATGTCTTCGAGGGTTGCGTGAGGGAGAGAGAGAAAGGTGAGAGTGGCTGGTTGTTTGGTTGTTGTCTCGTTAGGTTGTTTGTGTTCGTATGGATAGTTAGTGAGTGAATTGCTTGTTGGCGGGCGGTTGTGTTCGCCTGTGGATTCGGTTGTGAGTCAGTCTGTGATGATGAGTCTGTGTTTGGCAATCAGTCAAGTAAGGCCGTCTTTTGGACAGAGAGATAAGGTAGAGTCTATTGGTGGTCAGTTGTTGTTGTGTGATTTGATTGATTTTGGTACTGTATAGTTGTTGTGCATGTGTGTCTGGTTGTTGTTGAGCTGAAGAGTGTCTTTTGTATTTGATTTTGTGTCTTGATGTTTGTGAGTTGTTTGTTGGAGACAGTGTTGGCAGTTGTTTGTATATTGATTTGTTGAGTTGCCTTTGATGTTGTTGGTGTTGTTTGTGCAGTGAGTTGTGTTTCTAACTTGTATGATTTGTTGTTGTTTTTGAGTTGTTGGTATTTGCTTGTGTAGTGATTGTTGTGTTGTTTTTTTTAGAGTTCTTGTATGGTTTTGGGGCTTGTCTGTCTTTGTGTTATGAGTTCAGCAGTTGTTGTGTCTTGACAACTGTGTCCAGTAGATGGCACAATGTCTCTCCCTGAATGTCTCTAGTCTGAGGTGAGTAGTACATGTGTTTGTGTTTTTTGTGTTCTGTGTCTCGTTAAGCCAATTGTTCTGCATAATTAGTAATGTAAAGAGGAAAGTGTGGCTGGGGGAACTTTTTTGTCAGCTGTGTTCAAAAAAGTAAATGTGGGGAGATCTTGTTGCCTTTGTTTTTTTGCTTGTGATTCCGCCATTCTGACCCAATGAAATTACACTGTATGAACTTCCCCTTCTGCAAGCAGCAACGTGTTCTTCCCTTCTCTTATCAATGGAACGCCCGCTTTCTCCCACATAGCATTCATTGCAGTCACTGCAAGGTATTACATATACTCCTATATTCTCTCTATTTCCCGGGTTATTTTTAACGAGTTTCTTTTTTTATCGTACTGTTGTACTGAAAAACTATGTCAAAGCTGTTCTTTTTTCCTTTATACCTACTGCCTAGAAAAATTATTAAGCTCTTTATTATGTGGAAGAGCGAGAGATGCCTTAAAATCTACCTTTTCAGTTATATCATGTGGGGCATAAACAGGGTTTCCGTTTTGAGGAATTTTGTCTATTAGTGTGGCTTTCTGGTTACATCTGGCAACCCTCCGTGGCTTTTCCGACCACAGGCCACGGCACTGAAGAAAAAAATTCTTCACTTTGCCTTTTTATGTTTTATTATGATAATATAGATATAAAACATATCCTGCTTATTTATACAAATAAATTTTATGGAAATCCTTTATTTTTCTTCGTCAAAAATACTACATTAAGCTAGTGACGTGTATAGTTTTATAACATCACGGAAAATAGTTCTACATCGGAAAATACTCATTCTAACCATTAAATCATAAATAACGTAAAAAAATAAGATGAACTGCCTATGGTAACACTGCTAAAAGCCAATGTTGTGAAGAAAAAACGGCATCACTGGGCGTAAAACATCGATCTAGCTTTAGATAGAGACTGCAGTATAAAAAACTTTGGGTAACTCAGTTTTGTAAAACTATTTACCAAAAAATTTATTTCTGCGCCAGTGAACTGTGGATCACATATTCGGTATGCTCGAAAAAACAAATTGGTTAAAACTTTGTGCTTTACTTTAGCATTCGATCCATGTAATCAAAGTGTGAAATCCGTTACGTAAGAAAGTATCCAGTGACTCGTGCTTTCCCACTCGAAGTTCTAGGGCTTCTCCTCACATCATAGAAAATGCTCTTGTGGATGCAACCAGATTTGCTCAACCTACCTTAGCCATCGCAACATTGACTGCCATTGACGTCAGCTAACTTTAATTGCTTTGGAATATAAACATCAGTTTGTAGAAACTAAAATTATTGCATTCACCACTTACGATAATGCAATAAAATCCCCGTTCACGAACGAAAACGAGTAAATATTGTCGTCGTGATACATAGTACTACAATCAGAAATTCACATTCTATCTAGCATATCTCTATGAACGAATACAATTACTTAAGTATCTAAACGGTTTTGTTTTGCAGTTTTAACTTATACGATATAATTTGAAGTGTATTTTCATATTCTAGAGTAAATTTAGCGATATAATGTCTTTTCAGTAAAAACAAATGGGATATTTGATGAACGAAAGCTAATGAAAACTGTATCTTCACTTTTCTTGTCGAATGTACAGACAGCCAACAAAGAATTGGCGTAGTTTCTTAATTCATTGTTCGTCATGGAAATATTGCCATATGCAGGTGACAGATTATTTACTTAACAATAAATAACATTTCCTTTCAAAGGTGCTATACTTGAAATAAATTACATTAGAATTGAGAAGACTTATTCAATGTATAAAAGATAATTATTTTGCAAAGTAAGGAAAATATATACCGATGGGTCCCCAATTTCTAATTTTATTCTCAACTCTAGCTTCGTGACAGCATACCGAAGTTTTGAAGTTGGCTTTGCTGCCGCTCGAGTCTTGACTCAACGTATCATACTGCACTGGGGTGTTGTCATTTCGTCTCCTACAGCCGACAAATAGTACATCAAGGCGTTAACATTCTTTGAAAACTATGTTTAATTAAACTAATTTTGTCCTTTGATCAATAAAATAATTTGCATGACACATTTAGTGGGCCTAAATTGGACTTCTGATTTTCCCACATGATTAGACTAGGTCTATCTTCAGCAGTATACTCTCTCGTATACATGATATTAATGAATATTTAAATCGACAAATATATATATATATATATATATATATATATATATATATATATATATATATATATATATATATATATATATATATATATATATATATCTGCTTTATGTCTTATTTTTTATCAAATTCCTTGCATATCATCCTGTTTCATTTGGACACGGAAACCTGTGGGGGTCAAAACTGACGAATACATTAAGAAAGGCTTATTTCATTAAAGCTTTCTTAGGTTGATCTTTCTGTAGCTATTCATTTCTTCTAAATGGAAATTAATTGAAATTAGTTTCACATGTATACCTAGACCTGCTACCATAAGCATATTATAAGTAGCTGAAAGGATAAGAAATATGAAAGGTGACGTTCTCGTTTAAGTCTATTTCATGTTTTTTTTTTTTTTTTTTTTTTCTCTCAAGAAAAACCTACTGCTTTAATCAAGGTATGCTCTTTGACGGCTACAGGGTGTAACACAAGTGTATGCACATATTTTGTGGAATGAAAGATAAAGTTTCTTTGAACAGAAAATATTTTATAAACATGCATTTTAAGGCGTCCGTTGTCGGTGGCTCGGTGCGGGGAATTTTAAAATAACCGTTGTTATTAGTGATGCTTTCGCGCGATGGAGTTTGTAGTGAGAACGAGAAGTCGGATCGAGTCGCCTGAGATGTAGAAGAGAGCGGTGGTGGCGTATAGGAGTGATGGAAGGATTAGGCCGATGTTAATACAGTATCTCCCAATAAAATGTATTCTTTAGGTTTTGAAGAAAAAAATGCATGCATCATTGAAAATTTTTTTCTCCCTATCCGTGGTATTCACTGGCCACCGATAAAAAACAAAACAAAAAGAGTAAGCCTAACTGAATCTCTCATCCATCAAAGATAAGTTTGCTTATTCATTAGACTTATTCATTAGACAACTATCAAAGATTTCAAGTGTAGATTTAAAAATCTCTTCCTCTCCATCTAAAGTATTCATCAAACACCAATCACAATTGTATTCGGGGTCTTCCGCTCGTTCGGTGTGGGGCTCACCCCCCCCCGCACGAGGGGACTTCCCCCCCACTAATATCTACTACTGTTATTTCTGCAGGTGCTATTGCCACGAGGGTGGACCTTGGTGAGGTATGGGCGTCCTTCGATTTGCAGGGCGTGCCTAGTGTCCAGGGGCGGCGGTTCTATGTCTGGGCCTGCTGCGGTCACCCATGGAGTGGTGACCACGACAACGATATCAACTCCAGGTGACGACGTCCCTCCTCACCTGGTGTACTCGCCTCACGTGGTAACAGTCTTGCCTACAGCCGCTGTGAAGTGCCATTCGCCGTACCAAGAGGGGGGCGTGCCGCCGCCGCTCGTGGTTGCCGCGCTGCCGCGACCACACTTCCGCTGTCCTAGAGCTCGCCCCTGGACCTGCCGCTGGTACCAGGATGTTGCTGGCTGCTGCTCCACCTCCTGTGTTTCCGGTGCTGCCTGCCATACCTGCCGATTCTGTACTGACTGTCCATGCAGTTGCTGCGCTGGCTGTCCCTGCCGTTGCTGCGCTGGCTGTCCCTGCCGATGCTGTGCTGGCTGTGCCTGCTGTTCCTGAGATGCCCATACCTGCTGACGTCGTCCCTGTTCGTGGTGGTACTACCCCAGACTTTGGTCTGTCTGTACAGGTGCGTCCGGGCCCTGTGGCTTCGGCTACAGCAGCCCCGGCTCCGCCCTGGATGGCAGATCTTACGTCTGTCCTGAGGAAGCTGACGAAGAAGAGGAGGAAGGTGTCGTCGTCGTCGTCTTCATCTTCTTCATCGTCGTCGGCTGCCGCCTCTTCCCCTTCGACTTCTAAGGCTTCACAGCCGAGGAAGAAGAAGGTTGCCTCCTCCCTCCTAAGAAGTCTCCCTCGGGAGCTTCTCGGGACCCGTCTCACCTCGGTGGGACGGGAGGGTTCCTTCCGCTGGTCCTCCTGCTCCTTCGGGAGCGGGGCCCGTCTCTTCTTCCGCAAGGAAGAAGACTACGGGGACCAGAGGGGTACCGGCTAACACCGGTACTTCCTCGCCTGGTGTCAGTGGTTCTGCCACTGCATCAGGGTCCGTCTCGGCCTCTCGTTCGCAGGAGGTACCGAGTGTACGGTCGCCTACCAGCGACCGTGCAGCCAGGAACCAGACCTCTGAGCCCGCTCAGCGTCAGGTTCACGGCACGGAGCGGAAGACTGGTGACAGCCGCTCACGCGACTCTCACCAGACCAGCTCTCGCTCTCGCGGCGACCAGCTGGCTACCCGGGATGACGTGACGGTCCACGACCGGCACGCTGAGGCTGGGAAGAGGTCCCCCCGTTCGCCGGTGCCAGCCACGGCTGGAACCAGCGACGTGACGTGCCGTGAGGACAAGCACCGGTCTCACTGTGACAGTGGAGCCTGCAGGTCGCCTGACCGTCGCTCTCACAGAGAGTGATCGGGTACGGCAACCAGCACCAGCTCTTCTGACACTCGAGATCGGGGGCGCTGTGCTCAGTCCAGCCGTTCTCCACAGCGAGACGGTTCGACCAGGCCTGCAGCTCGATCGCCACCGCGGGTTGATGATCGCCTGCAGCCCTCCAAGCCTGCTGGTTCTGCCAGCGAGCGAGGAGGGAGCGTCAGGTCTTCCTCTCCCGTACCTTCAACCTCCTCGGGTTACACCGGGAGGAGAGAGGTATTGAGGAGTGATCGTAAGGGGTGCGCCCCTCATGATCCCACCACGACGCCCTACGTGCCAGGCACGGTTCTTGGACCGGCCAGGACGTATGCGCAAGTGGATGGAGAAGACCGAGAGGGCTGTCGCTGATCCCCCTTCTTAGGAGGAAGGTTCTCGGAATATGCTCTTGTTCAAAGGGCTTAACGGTCCTACTCTGCAAGATGCTGTGACTTCCGAGATCCAGAGGAACTTTGCCGAGGTTATGGCGCTGATTCGTCAGCACAACGACCTCGGGGAAGGATCGCCGCTCCCACCAGCAGAGCCACGTCTTAGCTCGAGTCGTTTTGGGGCCCGAGAGGGAACCCAAATCGACGGTGGGTCTGCCGCGATCGGAGCTTGCCGACTGTGTTGAACCAGGTAGTCTCTCGTCTCCGGACAAGAAGGCTCTCTCAGTTCTGGCCGGTCGAACAAGCTACTTCACCTCCTCTACTGCGACAGAGGCGTTTCTACGTGTCTTCGGACACCGTATTTGAATACCCCTTCGGTCCTCCTGAGAGGTTTCGACCTCAACGAGGACTGGAATGAGTCGGAGGACGGTATCGGCTCTCTCCTGTCAGGTGTCGATCAGCCCCACCCAGACGACGTTCACAGTGGCGGCAGACCCTTACCTACAGTATGAGTTCGTAACCCTCCTCGGGGGAAAACGTTTTCTCCTGACGATACGTTTTCCCAGGCTCTGAGAGGCCATGCTCCTTTTCTTCTCCAACTGCTAGTTCCGCTGGGAAGGCGAGCCAGTATCCAATTCCTCCCCCATTCCCTCTCTCCTTACGGCTACGAGGGAAAGGGGAGGGATCCTACAGAGATTTCTCTGTAAGATCCCACGTTAGGGGCTGCGCTACCGGGGGGACCTTCGGGTCCTACCTGACGTAAGCCCCGGTCGTTGAGGAGGGATCCTGCCCCTTTCTCGATTTCTACGGGAATCGAGAGGACCACCAGCCGATATCGTTTGACGAATTCGGTGGGGGTTTCGCAGTGCTTAGAATTCTACGGAATTTCTAGCGCACTCAGAGTGTTCGAGTTTTTTACGATCTCCAAACACTTAGGCGAGACCACGGTCCAAAGTGAGCGAGAATCCCCGATAATTGTTACACGATATCGGGAACCTCGCTTATGCTCGAATTCCTGTAATTTCTAGCATTTGGAAGAAGACTGCTGCTGAAAGAAGAATATCTCACAGTAGGCGATTAACCTGGAATAGAGAAGAACGGACGGGAACTTCCAGTTTGGCTTGAACTATCGTCTTCGGTATTCTGTTCACCATTGAAGCTTTCCTTTGGGAAAGACTTCTCCTTCACTCTCTTGACTAGAGAACGAAGGCGGTCGATCTCCAATCCTTATTCTCATTCCTCGAGGGGAAAAGAATTTAGGATGGAGGTCGTTGTACAGAACCTACAAATATACACCGTATATTACCCTCGCGACATGATTCTTTTAACAGTTGAATTGTCCGGGGGGTAGGCGCATACCGTAGTTAACTCTACGGTTTGTGACCGAGACTAATTGTATCTTAATTGAACTGCAACTCAGGGTTGCCTGCAACCTCCCAGCAGTTATCAGTTTCGATTTTAGATACTTGGTATTGTCATGACAACACCAAATCAGCTTTTGTATTTACCGAAATCCGTTTCGTTTAAATATAATTGCTCGAGCGTATTCTTTATGATCGATGGTTCTAGCCGAACGCATTCCTTCGTGGAATAATGGATTACCTGGCAACTCAGGATGACGAGTCACCGAGAGCTACTGCGTATTGAACTGCCTGATAGCAGCTCAGTATCAGCTAGGTCTCGGAGATGCACGGTCGGTTACGTCTCTCTCTCCCCTGGTTTGATTGACTACCGAACCGTATCTCTGCCCAACAATCATGGACTTAGGTCTCTGATTAACGGGGATTCTCGCAATAATGAAGGACCATCTACTGCTGTGACGCTCGATTTCATCACCTTCGACATTGCGAGAATTTTCAACAGAGATATCTCTTGGACTCTTTCATCTTTCTGTTTACCGCACGGTAACAGAAGCCTGTACTAGTCTCCCGCTGCATCGCACCGCGATAATGCGAATGATTTTTGCAGACATCTGAGTTTGTCTTCAAAATATCTCGTATTCGTAGGTGTGCAATTATTCATTGTTCGCCCCGAATTAACAGATGTGTCAGAAGACATCGCCTACTCTCCGACCTGACAGCTCTACTTCCAAATGTTCAGCCCATGAGAAGCAGTTCTTCAGGCAGTATTTCCCTGTGTCTTCATTACTGAAAAGTGCTCCGCTTTCATTGCAACTACGATCCTCACCGGACAGCAATGAATAGCGGTTAGCGTTCTCAGTGTTTGTAGCACAGGTTCAGAATCTTGAGAATCCTTCTCTCGGTTCAGCTGTGAAGACGTAGGTTGCATTTTCTGTACACCTTCGTCTTCAACGACACATAGTGTTGTTTCTCCTTAGCTGAGAATCAACTATACTATGAGATATCTTGCCATCAGGGACCTCGGTCTCTAGAAGGCAATTGACTTTCGCCCGTTGGGCACATGCCTTAAGAGAAACATCACCTCGCCTTCTGGCATCGGTGACGAACAAATTATTTGTTTAGTCTCTTGGCATAACCCTTTTAAGGCGAAGGTCATGTGACTTGCTCGGGTGCTTGGACAACTTGCCTCCTACCGAACGCAGTCAGTCGGCAGCTGTCAGAGCGCCCAAGTCTGTTACGAACTTCGCTGTGGACTTAGTTCGGTTGTTCCATAACAGTCTTTTCTTCGTCCTAACGGCTTGTCACAGTACCCATACCATCGACACCCCCCATTGAGTGTCGGTGTCCTATCCACTACCGAGAAGAAGAACTTCACTGCTTGGGGATAGGAGAATGTGAGACACTTCGCTGCAGACGGATAGACCAGTATGGGTACAGGACATCACCGAAGTCGAGAAGAGGGATAGGTCATACGACCATTCCCTTCTTTTCCTCTGAGGTAATTGCATGACTTTTCCTGCGAAGTCAAGCATCCAGGGGATGGGGATTCGTGACGCTCGATTTTGTACCGACTTCGTAGCGAAGACTCAGAACCCTTCGGTTCCTGACGATCGGTTAGAGTCCTTCACAATCCCCTCCCTAATGGACTTCACCGCCTTCGATGCGAAGGAGATGCTGCTTTGTCCTGTGAAAGCGCGACCGCGCTTTCTGAAGAAACTCGACATCCTAGGCTGAGTGTTGAAGACTCTTCGTCAGCACCAAGATGACCTAGAAGTACACTCCCTCGAGTTACACAAGAACTTCTCCGTGGATCAGGTACTGAAGGCAGGGGTCTGGTACAACCAGACCACTGGCACCTCCTCCTACCTTTTGGATATTGCCCACAGGTCCTTGGATCGTTTTCCTTGGGACCCGTGGTGGCTGCTCAACACGTTGTGTAGCTAACCCAGACCCTAGCAGGCTGAACAGCATCGAGTCCTGGTGTGACTGTAAGAATAGATAAGTGAATGAGAGAGTGACTGGCTTCTCTTCCTATCTTTTTCTCCCCTCTACCTGTGGGTAGAGGGATACGGTCATCACCTTGCTGGATAAGGACGAGATGCCGGTGAGCTACTCGACAGAGCCCCATCCTATCCCTTTCACTAGGGATGGGAGCGAATATCCACCACTTCCTCCTACAAGGGGGGGGAAGTGGATGCCAACAAGAGACAAACCATAACTTTATGTTGCCTCTTGCAAATAGAAACTTGTTCTTGTTTGCTGGTACGAAGAGATACGCTTGCCTCTCTCTTAGTACTTGGTCCAGAGGTCTGACCATTGATCCTGCGGTGCACACCCCGATCAATCGGACAGAGGCTTGGATCCCTCCCTCGCTCTTACGACCAGGGAGGCATTCCAAGGTTGGGCGAACACCAGTCTGTTCACAAAAGACTCAGATTCCTCCCACCAAGAAGTGAGTCTTCCTATTGTAAAAGGACCGAAGGTTTGTATGCCGTGTCGGAACAAATGACAATTTGTCCAAAATTGCATTTTTCCTAACTATACAAACCTGAGGTCCTTTTACACATAGTCCCACCTCATGCCACCCCTCACTCTGCAGTTTTTGCTTGGGCCAAAAGCAAAAGTGATTTGTTTACCTCCCAGTCGCGCGCGCGCGCCTGTCGGACAAGCAGTTAACTACCGAACCCCTTGTTCGAAAGCTTACGACCTATCCAGCTGCCGCTAGTACCTTCCTATTGTAAAAGGACCTCAGGTTTGTATAGTTAGGAAAAATGCAATTTTGGACAAATTGTCATTTCTTTAAACAATTTGATTCATCTATGTATGATTCTCTCCGGTTTATTAAGCTTTCCTGATATCTCTCCAACAGGAACTTGCACCGAATGCAGTGCAATAATTCTCTCGCTCATCAAGGGATGTGTAAGGACAACGCTTATCCATAATTTTCTCTGTATATAATTCATCATTCGCATTGTTCTTACTTCCCTCCGAGAGAGCATTCAGAGGGCTTTCCGCCAGTGTATAAAGCTTGTATAACCATATTTTGTGTACTTTTATATTTTGTATTTTATGTCTCAAGAAACTCAAATCGGGTCTCGCCGACCCACTTTTACTCTCTCGCGGGTCGGTAACCACATTTCCGTCCGCATGCTGTATATTTATATTTCCCTTGACTGTAATAAAAATCAGTACACTTCTACCTGCCTCTTTGTCCACCTCTCACAACTGGTGACCTCCCGGTTTGGACGGTGACCCAAGCGGTTTTGGCTCAGCCATTAAGGGACTAACTACCACCGCTCACCTTCAGAGATCTTTAACGGACTCACACGGCGCCTCAGTATAGATCTCTGAAAGCTCCTACCGTGGAAATAACCAACGCCTCTAACGGACTAAATACGGCATACCTGCCCAAGGTGTGTTCAGGCGTTTCCTCAAACGGTTTGGCCCGCCATTCACGACTCTGTCGACCGTTTCTGTGAGAGAGGACAATGGGCGCAGACAGTACCACGCGGGAAACCCAGGCCTCCCCCGCCCCAGCGACGGCCTCGGACACAGCGGCCGCTCAAGCTGTCAAATTGCCCCCCTTCACAACGGCTGACCCGACCGCCTGGTTCTTCCGAGCTAAAGGGCAATTCCGGATCGCAGGGCTCACAAACAAAGTACTGCAGGCTGACCTCGTCGCAGCGGCTCTCCCGACAGAGGTGTTCGACCGAATATCTAACTGGCTGACCAGTCGAGCACGAACCGGACTTGTCACGCTCGACGAGATAAAAGAAAGGCCCGTGACAGCCTATTCCGCACCCATCGCTGAAAAGGCCACCCACGCCCTCGACCTAGTCGCGAACCCCATGCGCGGCGCCGACCCCCAAGATGCCTGGGACACTGTGATGGGCCTCGTCCGCCTGCCCGAAATAGGCCCCGATGGAAAAAAGAAAGAGATCTGCCTGAGCCGTGAAATATTCCTGCGGCAACTTGAGCCGGATGTCCGAAAACAGCTGACCGACGTGTACACCCTAGAGGACGACGAACTACAGGAGAAGGCAAAGAAACTGACGTTGTCGAACAATGCCGCAAAGCTCGCTGCCCCCGATCCTCCGTGTGCCTGGCCGCAGAGAAGGAAGAAGACGACGACGACCCAACGCAAGAGATCGGCGCCGTATCCCAAGGGAAGTCCTCCCACACGCAGCGAGGTGAAAACTCCTGGTGCCGCTTCCACCGGAGGTTCGGGAGATTCTCCAAGAGGTGCGAAAGCCCTTGCACCTTCCAGCAGTCAAAAAACGGCGACAGCAAACAAAACCAAGGCTGCCCGTGGCAACGGCCTCGTCGGAACCACACACCGTAGGGTTCTATGTCCGCGACGCGATCTCCGGCCGGAGGATGTTGGTGGACAGGGGGGCAATGCACTCGATATTCCCGCCGTCAGGAAAAGACCGTAGCCACGAGCCCGACAAAACAACCGCCCTCGTCGCCGCAAACGGGACCCCCATCCGTTCCTATGGCACGAAGCCCCTCGAGATATCCATCTTAGGGCGAAACTACGTTTGGGAATTCACAATCGCGGACATCAGGATCCCGCTACTGGGGGCAGATTTCCTGGTGCAGAACGGCCTCCTCGTGGACATGGGCCGCAAACGCCTCCTCGACACGGGGACATGCCTTTCCCTTCCACTGGCAGCAGGCCCAGGCGCCCCTACAATTTGTACCATCACCCCCCATAAGTGCGGCAACCTCCTGCAGGAATTCCCTGAAGTCTTCAAGCCGGAACTTCGTCAGGCAGCAGGGACGCCGCCCAAGCACGGAATATTCCACCACATAACCGCCACAGGCCCCCCAACACACGCGAAGTTCTGACGACTCCCTCCAGGCCGCCTCCAGGAGGCGAAGCAGGCGTTCTCGGAGATGGAACAAATGGGCATCTGCAAGAAAGCGTCGAGCACTTGGGCGTCGCTCCTGCACATGGTACAGAACCCTGACGGCACCTGGAGGCCCTGCGGAGACTACAGGAGACTCAACCTCGCTACAATCCCCAACCAATACCCCTTGCCAAACATGCAGGATTTGACAGGGGCCCTCCATGGGGTGAAGGTCTTCACAAAAATGGACCTCTTAACATCCTATTTCCAGGTTCCAGTGCACCCCGAGGATGTCCCCAAGACTGCCATCATCACGCCTTTTGGCTCCTTCGCCTTCCATTACTCAACCTTCGGCCTGAGGAATGCAGGGGCCACCTTCCAGTGCCTGATGGACAGCATCCTGGGGGACCTGCCCTTCTGCATCTGCTACATCGACGATATCTTAATTTTTTCCAGGTCCTTGGAGGAGCACCTACATCATGTCCGAGCGGTCCTGAAGCGCCTGCAGGAAAACAGGCTGGTCATCCGTTTCGACAAATGCACCTTTGGCGCCGAGAAGGTGGATCTCCGCGGCAGGCGTGCGCCCCATGGCCTCGAAGGTAGGTGCGGTGCATAAGTTCCCAACACCAACCATGGTCAAGTCCCTGCAGGAGTTCATCGGAATGGTCAACTACTACCGCCGGTTCATCCCCGCCGCCGCCCGCACCATGTCTCCTCTAACACAGGTCATGAAGGGGAACCAGAGGCCCTAACGTGGGAGGCTGAACAAGAGAAGGCTTTCAACAAGACGAAGAGGGCCCTCGCCAGAGCCGCGACATTATGCCACCAAGACCCTACTGCACCTTTACGCCTCACCACCGACGCCAGTAATGTCGCCTGCGGGGCTGTCCTCGAGCAGATGGTCCAGGGCGAGCCCCAGCCACTTGCCTTCTACAGCAAAAAACTGTCAGCCGCCGAGACGAGGTACAGCACGTTCGACCGCGAACTCCTGGCGGTGTACCAAGCAGTGCGCCATTTCCGCTACCTCCTCGAGGGCTCCCCCTTCACGATCAGGACAGACCACCTCCCTTTGGTACACGCCTTCAGCAAGGCGGGCGACGGTTGGTCAGCGAAACAGCAGAGGCACCTGGCAGCCATCGCGGAGTTTGGTTGCACCATCCAGTACGTGCCTGGCAAGAAGAACCCCGTGGCAGACGCCCTATCGAGGATAGAAATCAACGCCGTGCATCTCGGGGTCGACTATGAAGACCTCGCCCGGTGGGAAGACGTGCCCTTCGGACCCGCAGGCACGACACTCCTCTGCGACATCAGCACGGGCCGCCTGCACCCGCTGATCCCAGCCTCCCGAAGGAAAGCCGTGTTCGACGTCATACACGGACTCTCGCACCCCTCGGGCCAGACGACGATGCGCCTCCTGACGGAGAAGTTCGTCTGGCACGGAATTCGGAAGGACTCCCTCGAGTGGGCCAGGACCTGCGTGCCTTGCCAAACTAGCAAAATCAGTCGGCACACAGGATCAGGCGTGGGGGAATTTCCGCAGCCGAAATGAAGATTCAGTCACATCCACATAGACGTCGTGGGCCCCCTGCCCCCGTTGGAAGGCGCCAGATACCTCCTGACGGTAATCGATCGCTCCACCAGATGGCCCGAGGCAACGCCGATGTCGGAGGCAACCACGAAAGCATGTGCCGAAGCACTCCTCGCCAGCTGGGTCAGTCGATTCGGAGTGCCAGACGAAATCACGACAGACCGCGGACCAGTTTTCCTGTTGGAGTTGTGGACTGCCCTGGCCCACCTAATGGGGACGTCGCTACACGCCACCACTGCCTACAACCCAGCAGCTAACGGCATGGTGGAGAGAGTCCACTGTTCGATCAAGGCTTCCCTGATGGCGCGCTGCACCGACGAAAATTGGAAGAGCCAACTACCGTGGGTCCTCCTCGGTCTCAGGAATGCCCTGCGGGTGAACGGCGAGGCATCACCCGCGGAGAAGGTATACGGGGAGCCATTAACAGTCCCTGGCGAGTTCTTCCCGACCAATGCCAACGACGCTGACGTCTCCATCGCCAGGCTTCGGGAATCCGCCGGGAAATTCACGCCCTGCGTCAAAACCTTCTCCGACAGAACCAAACGTTTCCTCCCGAAGGCCCTATCATCGTGCAAGCACATCTTCGTCAGGGACGACGCCCGCCGCCCGCCTCTAACGAGATCCTACCGTGGTCCCTTCCGCGTCCTACGACGCACTGACAACGGTCGCAAGGACTGGGTCACAATCGATCGTCTGAAACCAGCCTTCATCATGGACGAGGACCTCACAGATGCGGAGTCCACAGGGTGCCTCAATCTTCCTTGGAAAGAAGCGACTCCTTCGATCGCCAAACCTCCCGGCCGTAGCCGCGGCCGCCCTCGGAAGACGGTCGAACCCCCCGAGGATCACCTCAGGGGAGGCATCCCGTCCCCGGAAACTCCTGAGGATCTACCACAGCAACTGATATCGCGCACCCGAGGGCGCCTCCGCCGAAGTACAAAGAAGTCAGCCAACAATTATGCCTAATTATTGTCTTAGGGGGGGAGTATTTGTAAGGACAACGCTTATCCATAATTTTCTCTGTATATAATTCATCATTCACGTTGTTCTTACTATCCTCCGAGAGAGTGTTCAGCGGGCTTTCCGCCAGTGTATAAAGCTTGTATAACCATATTTTGTGTACTTTTATATTTTGTATTTTATGTCTCTCAAGAAAGACAAATCGGGTCTCGCCGACCCACTTTTACTCTCTCGCGGGTCGGTAACCACATTTCCGTCCGCATGCTGTATATTTATATTTCCCTTGACTATAATAAAAATCAGTACACTTCTACCTGCCTCTTTGTCCACCTCTCACAGATGTTTCTTAGACCGATAAATAACACATTGACATTAGATTCCCGTGCACATAACATCAAAAGCAATAGAGTGAGGTCGCCTGGTTCACACTGTTAGGATATAGTTTTTTTTTTTTTTTTAATTTGATAGCATTTTGTGAGATTCCAATGTTTTCTCTAAAATTTAACAAATGGAATAGTTCAACTACCTTCAACTTAATATTGAAATGATAATTTAAGGACTATGTTCATGCGATACTACTAGTGATAGGTGTCTCCTATCTATTTGGTAATGTACTTATGGTTGTCACATGACGTTTTTTATCACTTCGTTTCATTCACATCAATTTTGCTATATGGAAAATAGTTTTACACAATAACATAACATAATGTTCTAAAGATATCAGTGACTGTTTTTAACGTCATTATACATGATTTCTTCCATCTTTGAAAAGAAAAATAGATAAATAAGGCATGAATCGTGCGTCAGGCAGGTGAACGAGAAAATATGAAACTCTGCCACCAGTTTTTTGGCCGTCAGTACAAGACCCGGAAGTGTTGCTATCTGAACTGCGTTAACTAGAAGTGAGAAAGCAGTGTTGCCGGATTTTCTTCTCAAGTCTGTTGATGTACATGAAAAAAAAAAACTGTAGGAATCCGTACTAACCAAAATATAATCTGTAGGAAATTCTGTAGCGTTTGTAGTGCATGAATTATAAAACTTCTGCATTCAGATGCAATTTCTGTGGGTTTAAGAAATCTAAAGACGAGAAAAATCAAAGCATCATCACTATATCTTTCAACATCGTATAGTCCTGTATTTGTTGGCATAGAAACAAATATTTTACAGGTTAACCATTTTAATTTTGAATTTTGGTAGTATTTCCGAACAGGATGGATGGCTGAAAATTACAAGCAGAAAGGTATTCATGATAATGAGTTTGAACATTATAATTAAGATAAAATTATATATAACAAAACATTCTTCAACCAAACGATTATATTCTTTAGACTCCAAGCTATGATCATACGCAGTGAAAACCAAAAATAAAATCTATATATAAATTTTTCTGTATATTTGTATTATTCTAATTGTAACTGAAATGGAATACAAAAGCGAAAAAAATCTCCACGAATCTAAACATATTGCAAATGTATATTTTACTTTTTCTGACCATACATACTTCCAGTTCCAGCCCTTACTCTCTTCAGCAATGGCTTTGTTACGGTAAAATCAAAGCATGATTTTCCTTTGATTAATTGCTTAATATGAAGCAAACCTGTTAAGGTTTCAGTAGACAGTCCATATCTGGATTTAGTTTTCATCCTGTTTATGGCAGAAAAAACCCTCGACAGTTGCACTTGAGTGTGGTAAACATAGCAGTGATTGCATGAATTTCGAAAGATTTGGAAACATCAAGTTATTGTCCATTTGCCTAAGAGAACCTACTTTGCTCCAGAAAATTTTAGGTGACGTCCGAATTAAGATCGGGAGTGTCTAAGGAACTAGCAAGCAACCTCCATTCTGTGTCTGTTCTAAACATCAAATTCTGTTGAATGGCCAAATGAATTAATCAAATCTCCCAAAGATGGTATTCCTCGATCCATAACTATTTTTGGATTTAAAGCCTTCAAAGACACCATTGCTGATAAATCAAAAGGAAACACTGTAAATCTGAGAGGCAGCTTCCATAAAAAAAAACTCTAAGCAATTTTGCTTAAAGTTTGAGTTCTTCTGCATTATACTGAGTTATATTTCTTATCGCAAGGTCTACTTTGATTCCAAGGCAATGATTCTTATATATACTTACAGTGGGGTAGGCTACATATACCATGCGCGTTAAACATGAAAACCATAGTATCTAATTCGAATTCTGACACATTTTTCATTATTTACAGTCTATTTTGGGGATTATGTATAGCACGGAATAAAAAAATCTGTAGATTTCGCTCATTTTGGAGGAAAAATATGAAAATCTGAGACATGATAAAAAAATCTGTAGATTTCAGATTACTTTGGGTGCGGCTTGGTTTTATACCCGACCGGATCGGGTTAGTCATTTTAGACAGAATTCTAAGAAGGAAACATTCCTTCGTTTTTCATATAATTTATAAGATGACAAGATTTTAGTGATTAAGCAATGAGGAAGGAGAGGCGATGACTAATAAATGTGTACATACAAAAAGGAACCATTTCACTGCAGCCGCCAATCTGCCTTATACTTGACAATTCGTC
The DNA here is from genome assembly GCF_015104395.2 of Macrobrachium nipponense. Lineage (NCBI taxonomy): Eukaryota > Metazoa > Arthropoda > Malacostraca > Decapoda > Palaemonidae > Macrobrachium > Macrobrachium nipponense. Next base: position 18,896,891 of record NC_087212.1, read on the forward strand.
TTACATTGCAAGCGGGGAAAAGATGGAGGGGCGGAAAATACGTCTCGGAAAATTCGGGCACTAATTTTTGGCGACATCCCCAATTGATTACTTTTCCCAATTATTTTCCGTGCTGTTTGTCTTTTATTATAGTTATTCGTGTCTCCCATAAGAAATTACAGATTGATTTTCAATGCGTATTGCCGTCTGTCGGGTAATCGACAGACAGGAATTATGTTATTGTATTTGTATTCATGTGAAAACCAAATATATTTGCAAGCCCATATATTTTGTAGAATATGTTCGTCCATATTGCATGACATAATAAGGGTGAAAGAACCACATCTACTCAAGAATGACACTCTTTAACATTATTCTATCCTTTTTGCTATGTATTTACTAAAGTACGTAGTATTTGTGAGTGCGGTTAGCACCGAAAGGATGGTTTTACACAAAGACGAAGTCTTTTGACATAAACGTTAGTAGACGTTTTAGCATCGCAGTATAATTACTGTTTTAGTTACGATAATTCATTTGTCCTTATATATATGAAATTGCTCTTGGTGAGTGTATTGTGCATATCAAGTATGGTAATAGTTAAGGTGTTATTGGGTCTTGTTTGTGCCTCTCGCCAGAGAAGCCATTAGGAGCGGTCAAGAGATAGGGAGGGGAAAGGAAGGGTAGAAGTTCGGCCCTCTGATCGCTCCTTTGCGTGCCCCTCTAGGGGTGTGTATGCGTATGTGCGTAGTACACTGTATGGGCATGACATCGCCCAAATGTATTGACACACACCACCAATTAATTCACTACATTTAATAAATATGTTGAAGTTGCACACTATTATATTTGGAATTTATTTTTGACAACGAACTTGATAATTATTGTAAAGTTTTTTATGTTCATGAAAACCTTGTAAGTCAGTTCTGCATTCGTGGTAATTGTATAACTTGTCTCTTTTTCCCAACAAAACCCTAATGCAGGACGGAAGTCACGGAACGAACAGCTTCTTGGCTCAACTTTTGAGGTGACCCGTCACCCGTCATCTAGTGTTGTTGTGTAGTGATGTGTGTACGTGTGGATTTAGAAAGGGCGATTCCCGGGCCTGATTCTTTGAATTTTGTCGTAATTTGTTTAATTTGAGTGCCATTGATTTACAATTCCCCTTGAGTGATTAATTTAATTTGTCACTTATATGTTATTACTCTTTGATATGTTCAACTTTTAGTTATTAAATTAATTTTAACTTTACATTTTATCAAATGCTTTTCAATATCCCTTGATTTTATTTCATTTTTCATATGTTTCAGTTTTGTGGATGGTGAATATAAATTGATCTGATAAACCTTTATTGTGTTTATACTTTAAGGTCATGCGAATAACTTTTAGAAACGAGATAGATAACACAGCGGTTCTCTAAGGTCTGAAAGGGTTGAGTACTCGCAACATTTTCATTTTGAGAGAGGATCTTACAGGATCTTACAGTTCGTTCGGGTTGCCCCAGGTCCCTCAGTGTGAGGCGCCTCTAATGTCTACCAGAGAGTTGCTAGTACATCTTCCGGTATATTTTGCATCTTCCAATCTTTGATGGTCTGGGATGCAGTTTAGATATTTGTCGAGCTTATTCTTAAACACATCTACGCTCACTCCTGATATATTCCTCAGATGAGCTGGCAACGCATTGAATAGACGCTGCATTATCGATGCTGGTGCGTAGTGGATTAATGTCCTGTGTGCTTTCCTTATTTTTCCTGGTATAGTTTTGGGCACTATTAATCTACCTCTGCTTGCTCTTTCTGATATTTTTAGTTCCATGATATTTTCTGTTATTCCTTCTATCTGTTTCCATGCCTGAATTATCATGTAGCGTTCTCTTCTCCTTTCTAGACTATATAATTTTAAGGATTGTAGTCTTTCCCAGTAGTCTAGGTCCTTAACTTCTTCTATTCTAGCTGTAAAGGACCTTTGTACACTCTCTTTGTGCAATATCCTTTTGATAGTGTGGGTACCATATCATATTGCAATATTCAGTGGACTACGAACATATGTTTTATAAAGTAACATAATCATGTGTTCAGCTTTTCTTGTTTTGAAGTGCCGTAACAACATTCCCATTTTTGCTTTACATTTTGCCAACAGAATTGCTATTTGATCATTGCATAACATGTTCCTATTCATCATCACACCAAGGTCTTTAACTGCTTCCTTATTTGTGATTGTCTCATTATTAGGTCCCCTATATGCATATAGCTTTCCTTCTCTGTCTCCATAATTTATTGATTCAAATTTATCAGAGTTAAATACCATCCTATTTACCTCTGCCCAATCATATACTTTGTTAAGGTCTCTTTGTAGAGCGTTTCCTATCTTCATCACAAGTAATTTCTCTACTTATTCTTGTGTCATCAGCGAAACTACTCACTACCGAATCCTTAACATTACTGTCTATGTCTTCAATCATAATAACAAACAATATTGCAGCTAGCACCGTACCTTGTGGCACACCGGATATTACCTTGGTTTCATCCGATTTCTCATCGTTTGCAATAACTATCTGTTTTCTGTTGTGTAAAAATTCTTTTAACCATCTTCCTACTTTATCTACGATATTGTGTTTTCTAATTTTCTTTGCTAATATATTATGGTCTACTTTGTCAAAAGCTTTTGCAAAGTCTAGATAAACCACATCTGTTTCATTTCCGCTTTTCATATTTTTGAATATGTTCTCACGGTGGACTAACAGTTGGGTTTGTGTACTTTTTCCGGGTACGAAACCGTGTTGTCCTATATTAAACAAATTATTTTTTATTAAATGTTTCATAATATTTTTCTTCATTACCCTTTCATACACTTTCATAATATGTGATGTTAGACTCACAGGCCTATAATTACTTGCCTCTAGTCTTGATCCACTTTTGAAAGTAGGGGTGATATATGCTAATTTGTGCTCATCATAAATCTTGCCTGTATCTACACTTTGTCTTAATAATATTGCAAGTGGCTTTGCGATAGAATGAACTACTTTCTTTAACAAAATAGCAGGGACTCCATCCGGCCCTGCAGCAGCTCCATTTTTAATTTCATTAATTGCCTGCACAATATCAGCTTCATTAATTTCTATGTCAGCTAAATATTCACTATTTTCTTCCCTTACTTCTATATCATTATCTTCATTATCTATTCTAGGGGTGAATTCTCTCTTATATCGTTCTGCAGTATGTTGCAAATTTCCTTTTTTTTTTTCATTCGTTAATCTCCCTTCAATTCTCAGAGGGCCTATTTCTATTCTTCTTTTATTCATCTTCTTCGCATATGAGTATAATAGTTGGGGTTTTTTTGCTTGATATTTAATAGGGTTTTTTCTTCCAAGTCCCGTTTTTCATTTTCTTTTGATTGTATAATCTTTTGTTCTGCATTTTCTATCTTACTTTTTAGTTCTATAACTTTCCATGCATTTTTTTCTTTTGCAAGACCTTTTTTCCACTTTCTGATTTTCTGGAACAAGATCCTTCTGTCTCTTGGTATGCATGAATGATGTTTACTTTTCTTCTTCGGTATATATTTATCCACTATTTTCTCCAATATTATATAATATCTCCGTATTTACCCTTATGTCATCACTTACGAAAATGTTATCCCAATCTTTGTTTAATTCTTCATTAATTTCTGACCATTTTATATTTTTACTGTAGAAGTTGTATTTTCCATATCCTTCCCACTTTATCATTTCTTGCTTATCTCTATTTTCACTTGCTTTGGAATGAACTGTTAATTCTATGACATTATGGTCTGAAATACTCGCATTATAAACTATTATTTCTTTAACATAATTCATCTCGTTCACAAATACTAGGTCTAAAGTATTTTCCTTTCTTGTTGGCAGGTGATTTATTTGTTGAATGTTGTATTCTAGTAGCATATCTAATAGCTTTTCAAATTGCCTCTTATCTTCTGCACTACTATTACTCTCTTTTTTATATGTATAAGTACAACCACAATCTCCTATTCGTTCTTTCCATTCTACGAAAGGAAAGTTGAAGTCACCACCGATAGGAGAATAGTCCAGTCCTTGTGATTTCTACATATATCATCCAATTTTCAATTATTATGTCAAACTCTTTAGTATTAGGAGGTCTATATATTACTATGTTCATCAATTTTTCAGATTCAAATTCTACCGCTATTAGTTCACATTCTGAGTACTATATTTCTCATATATTTTTCCTTGTTTTTTGTCTTTCCCATATATTGCGGTTCCCCCTTGATTCCTATTTTTTCTATCTGATCTATAAGTTTGGAACCCTTTTATTTGATCATCATTCCCAGTCTCTTGGGAATACCAGGTTTCACTTATATTCATTATATCTATTTTCTTTTCATTTTGGGTTAGTTCTTCTAAGTACTCTATTTTTCTTTTTGAGTTACTCGTAACTAAACCCTGCGCATTCATCACTATGATGGTTTGCGTGTTTTCTCCTTCATTTAATAATGGTAGTAATAAGGATTTTCCCATGTCTCTTTCCTGTTCTGGTATGTTGTTCTTTTTTTCATTTCCAGAAATTCTGACATTAAAAAATCCAACTTTTCCATAATATTTGATCTTCCTTCATCATAATTATTCATTTTGTGTCTGAATCTGCAATTTTCTCCGTTTCTGCAATATCCTCTTGCATAATAAATACAGTTATTATCTCTTGAGTAGAATTTCGGAGCTGATGCTTTGAAATTTTTTTGCTGACACCTCTGCATATCTCATTGGTGGTTTGCTTTTCTCTTTTACCTGATATTCTTGATTTCTCTCTTTATTTGTTTCTTTCTTATTTTGGATTTTATTACTTGGTTGGTTATTTATTTGATTATGATTCATGGCTACAGGGTGCATATATTTGCATTTTTTGTCGAACTTACATCCTTTTCCTTCTTTTAGGTTTTTACATATTTTTGGATGCAGATCTCTGCAATCATCCCCATAGCCATCTAAGTATGCACATTTACCATATATTTCATAGTTTTGACATACCTTAGGATGTTTGTAGTAACATCTTTCTCCAAATCTGCAATTCCCTCTTTTCAAAAGGTTGCAGATTTTGTCTTTCTTGTCTATTTTTTCCTCTTTCCCGTCATTGTGTAGATCTGGGGAGAGAGAGAGAGAGAGAGAGAGAGAGAGAGAGAGAGAGAGAGAGAGAGAGAGAGAGAGAGAGAGAGGCGCGTAGCCGCGTACCTCTCGTCTCATCTCTTATAGCGATTTATGATCTGAGTTCATGTCCACAAGGACATGCTCAGAAGTGAAAGTACTTAATTGTGGTACTTTTCATTAATGATATTGGTGTGCTATCCTCGTTAATAATGAAATGGGTTGAGAGATGTCTCCCCGTAATTTAGAAACCGCAAAGGGAGTTTTGTGGAATTGTTACGTAAGCCTTTTAGCGTTTTTTTTTTTTTTTTTTTTTTTTTTTTTACCAAGTAACAGCGTTAAGCATATATAGTCCACTAAGTCCAACTTTTTCGCCACAGTAATAGTTAAGTGCCAGAGAGTGGATAATACGTGATATTAAAATTATGATCTTTTTGCAAAATCAGTATCATATATGAAAAATGGTAATAAAGTAAAGCAACAAACATGCAAAATCTGTTTTACGATTGTACATCTATTGTGTTACGTAACTCTTGCAACCTTGTTCTCAACTGTTTATGGCGTTATCCCTGATGAATCTTGAGCTAAATGAAGAGTTAAGAGTAAAAGAGCTACAACAGCCATATCAAGAAAGTGGGAAACATATCTTAGGAAACTTCTCGTTTACAGAAGATGGAATAGGAGAGTCATTAAGCACTGAATGTAGAAGAAAAGACACAAGACTGAAACAGTTAAGAAACGAGGACTTACAAAAGCTTAGGAGGTGCCGATGCAAAGGCTCCAACCTCTTTATATTAGAATAATTCAGCGAGCAAACAGCAAATACAGCATCAGGCAGCCGAACTTGTGCGGCCGTCATACTCAATAGACCCGGACACAATTGAGCAAAATTTTCTCTGTCGACTGTTGCCAGTGGACTTTTGGTAAGTTTAACATTTTCAAAGCTTTATTAAGTCTTACTAGATATAACCTTAAGTGTAGCATTATTAACACTTTCTTGACTTTAGTGTGCGGTAGCCTAGCCTGCTAGGTTACTAGGTAAATGACCGAACGGCGACATTGCTCCCACCTCTCTCGGAACGCGGACACTTCCCGAAAAAGCGCTTGAATTATGCCGTTAGCTATTTCATAATTTACGAGAAAACACTTACTAGCTATACTTCGAGAAAAACGTAGAGGTCTCGTCGGTATGTCGTCAGGATAGGCCACAACTCCTGACTCATGCTCATGGCAGCGAATTCTAATACTTTTTCGGGAAGGTGGCCGCTCGGTCACTTCCCTAGGTAGGAAAGACAAATTATT